>NC_139330.1:3867500-3917500 GCF_056507025.1 Lutjanus erythropterus
GTGAACCACAGTGGAGCCATTGTCCCGGACAGGAAGAGCAAATCTAATTTAACCCAATCCCACCCTCCGACACCCCCACCCCCCACCCACCAGCATCGCCACCACCACCACCACCACCCAAATACCTCCAGACTAATTGGGTCTGAAATCAAACTCCGCTCACCCTCACTGGACCTCCAGCACTGTGACGGGCTCAGGGCAGGAACAGAGGGATCACTTTATATATAGAGCACACGGGGATTTGATTCGGACGTCAGTGTGTAAGAGGGCATTGATTAGAATTCTGATTGGGAAGACAAGACTGTTTCACATTATTTATTATTTACACATCAGGGTTCCTACACAGTTTGGAAAATTAAGGAATTTGATTTTAGTGTTTTACAGGTCTGGAAAGAAGAAGAGAGAGCAGGGAAAATAAATATGTGTGTTTCCCGACTGTGCCCCCCATTTTGTTTTCTAAAATATAAACTTCAAATTTAAAATAATATTAATATTAAAAATAATTTTAGAACACTTTTGTATTTTTTGCCATTTATCTGTTATACAAGCAAATGTCAGAAGCCTTAAATCATATGATTGATGATAAAAGTTCTGATCAGTCAGGTATAGACATGGTTTTTAATATTATTAGACATTTACAGACTGTATGGACTAAAACACACAAGAAGCTTAATTCTCCTTTGTAATAATTCACTACATGTTTTCAATCAGGTAGGCAACCTCATTAAAACATGCAATAATTAAGATCAGAGTATATGATGGAAGAGTGGCATTAGGATCTGCCATATTATTAAAAAATGTTAGTGTACAAAACATTAATTCGATGAGACGGGAGGACACGACATTACCTGTTTTTTTTTGTACGTATACCTGCCTGTTGTATTGTGGCGCAGAAGGAAGCAGCGTCTTCTCATAGATGAGACGTCATAACATATTGATACTGCCGCCACATTTACGTAACAAGGTGTATGTCTGCGGTGTTGTGGTTATCATCACAGCTCTGATGCAGTGAATTTGTCCCAGACATACACTGTACGTGAACTATCCTGATGACTCCACAAGTGTTAAACCGAACACTCAAGCAGTTTGAAACTTCTGTCAGATCTGGGTCTGATTAGCTCCGTTTCACAATAACAGAGGATGCATAATGAGGCCAAGTCAGTTCCACACAGTTCGATTGTGAAACAGCCACACTGAGATAATCTGCACTCCCATTTTATCTTCAAAACACATCACAATCAACAATCACAAGTGTCACAGGCCACTGCTGTAGACTGCAGTGAACACAGTGTACGCTCACTTCAACACAGCCTGCAGACACCAGTCATTACTGCAGACATGTGACTTTATTTCACACCACCCACCGAATCATTAAAATCTCATTCCCCACGCTGCTTTTTTCAGTCAAAGATGGCGAAAGCAGCAGAAACACCATTTCTGTTTGTGTGTTCTCACTGGAGGGTGAAATAACAGCTCATTTCTTCCTAAAGTAAAGGTTACAGCTGCAAATCTAAAGTCGAGTAATTATTCTAGAGGCAGCAACACTTTTCTTGTCCTTGTTCAGCGATTCATCCGGCGCAAACTAACAAAACCAGGTTTAACGGTCGAGCGAGTTGTGTGCTAAACTAGGACGAGGTCTGTTTAATGAGTGTCCTTCAGCGCTGTCGGGTCGTCCACGTCCATTCACCTGCGTCATCCACTGTAAATGAATGAACTGGGGGAAAGGACACAGGAATGGTATATTCTGTACGGACATTTACAGTAAGCAAAGTAGGTTAGTCCAGACGAGCTGGGCGATAACGGTTCACTGAGAATGACCTGGAAAACATGGACATGTCAGCATGTGAGTGTGTGAGGCCACGACTGTGGTTTCTGAGGATAAATCAGAAAGAAGGACAGGAGACTTAAAATGTACAGATTGGTGGAAAGTTCTCATAATTTAAAGTGAAAGTTCAAGATTCTGGCAAATAATCAGACTTCAAATAATTCAGACTGTTCCTTTATTAATTTATTAATATATATTAATATATATATATAATATTTATTGATTATTTTGAAGCCACAAAACAGTGTGAGCACATAATTTAATATTTTGTTAAATTTTCAGTCTCTTCATTTTACCTCCTCTTACTATCTTATGTGATATCATATTTTATGTATTTTATGTTTTTAGATTAATTTATTACACTTTTAAATAAATATTTCTGACATTCCTCTGTTTACCACCAGAAAGGAGCTCCGTACCACCAGTGACACTTTTACCACAATTTAAGAATCAAGGATCCAGATGATTTTGGTGTGAGTTGCCGAGTCTCTGAGATATTGGCCGTAAAGATGTCTGCCTTCTCTCCAGTATGATTGGACTAAATGGCACAAATTACATTTGGAAAACTCGACAGCAGTCGCTTTCCAAAAATCATTTGCTCACGCAAGATAATCCATAGAGTTTGTTGTGATCAGTTTCTCTGCAGTATGAAAACAGTTAATATTGAGCCCAATTTATTAGTTGATGTTGTTAATCATTGTATGAAAAAAACACAGCTTGTATTAAGAGTCATTTGAAGCTGTTAGTCACTTCCTACCAGAGCCAAATCATATTTTAAGTGCCGTTGAAAAACTTTGCACTATACTTGAACTTTACATATTAGCCTGCAAAACATGACAACAACTCACTAAATGCTTCAATTTTTCAGACTGAACAGGATCACAGAGTCTGCAGGTAAACAACATTGTTTACCTGGTGCTAACGTTAGCAGCAGCAGCAGCAGCAGCAGCAGCATGCTCTGCCGGCGGGTTAATATTTGTGCCCGTTATTCATTGCTCCAGTCAAGTGATTATATGGCAGTTTATTCTGTCACAGCCTGCATTCAACTTTATTTTCATTTTCTACATCAAATGCTGACAAATTGTGCTGCTTTTACAAGCTGTCATCTGTCTCACTTCACTGATAACAACATCCAGGCCAGACATCAGAGATCAGAGAGGATGGATACTGTCTGCCGGGGCTGCAGCCCTGAGTAGACATAGTAAAACCTTAGAAGAAACAGTTAACTGGCATTGTACATGAATAAAATATTGATAAATAGTTTAACAGTCTAGTATTTTTGGAGGGTGGCGACATTTAATTGCAGAATCGACTAATTGTGCACATCCCTAGTGTCACATAGGAACTTCTGTCTTTGTAATGGAAAGAAAAACATTCTGGAAAATTCTACTGCAGAAAGAAAGTAGTTCCTGCATGAAACAGCTCACATGATGGTCTGTGGATTATCTTCAATAAGCGGGTCCTGATTTCTGGAAAGACACGTTGCTGTGTTTTTCAATTTTTTTTTTTTTTTTTTTTGGCACTTTGAGCACCACAAGCCGAGTGCCATTTAGTTCCATCATATTTGAGAGATGACAGACCTCTCTTAAGCAGATATCTCCAAACCTCTGCAACTCAGACCAAAACTGACTACATGGATAAATGGCACCACAGGCCAGAGGAAAAATATGTATGTAAGGGTTAGTGTTAGGTGACGCTCTGTGTTGACCATCAAGCTATTATCCCTCTCACAAACCAGATGCTAAATAAGGCCATCGTGCAAGCATGCTGTCTCTCTGTAAATGTCCTGTCATGTCTAAACGAAGCCATGAGGGTTATTTACATAACAGAGACCTGCGTCTGAATGACAATAGGACATTACTTTTAAAGGAGCACTCCTCCCAGTTTACTCGTCATGAGGAGGACGACTCGGTGAAAATATTCAAACTATTTCCTCTGTGGATCTGAAGGAGCGTCCCAGGAGAGTTCCAGTTCAGGATTAATGTGGATTAAGTGCAAATTTTACCACTCGAACTTTGGGCTGGGTTAAAAAATATTGATTAATTGATCTGAATCAATTTTTCTTTACACGGTCCAATATCAATTCAATCTTCAAAATCGATCTGTTAATATACGTCTTTTCTCCTGAGGATGTGTGGTACAGCCTGCAGTTTTCAAATTTTCAAATTAAAAATCTCTGAATAAAAATGTCTAAAAACAAAAAAATCATAAATTAAAATAAATTATTTTGCTTTGTTCGAGGGGGGCAGTCGTAGTGGAAACACTGTTACTGTAACTGCGTTGTGGTCAATTCTTAATGTAAACATTAATATTTTTAATAATGCACCAGATCAGAAGGTTTCTTGTACAATTTACAGCTTTAGTTCTCTGAGAATCTCTTTCATATTATCCAAGCAAAATTGATATTTTAATTGAAATATCCCAAACTGAATCAATATCAGTATCAAATCCACTAAAATGAGGTAGGAACTAAAACCAATAAAAGGACAGACTGGGGGGTGAAGGTCAGGATATGTCAGGCGCTGGTGCTCGTTGCTGACTTGAGGTAAAACGTTTCCATGACAGAGACAGAGAGGAGCCTCCGTCGGCTCCCTGTTGAGGCAGCCATTCATTTGTATGTGAACAAACCACTGACTCTGTCATCACAGATGCTCCCACACTGAGCTCAGACTGCCAGGATATCCTCACAGCATTATTTCCATGTTAATGCTCAACTCTCACCATGTTCTGTGCTCTTATTATTATTATTCAAGCCAGTGTTTCCTGTCGATGTTGTTGTTGTTGTTTTTGCTCTCAGGCGCCACACTCACTGTTTCTCATCAGCCTCTAGAGGAAGTCAGGGTTGTAAAGTGTGTGTTTTTATTTCACACCTCTCTCTCTATCTCGCACCTATGCTTCCTGATGTCTCGGCTCCACTGTAGCGTCTGCAGCTCGCGCTCCCTGTGAGGGAGAAACTGTTTCTCTGAGTGTTTCGCTGTCGCCAGATCTGAAGATCTTGTCTTTCTCAACTGTCAGTTTCAGCTCACTGATGGACAGACGGTCTTTGTCCAGGCTGTATGGAATAAAGACGTGACTGTGGGACAGAGCCGGTGTAGCTGAGGGACCCTGTGCGAGGGTCCGTCGGCCCCCAGGTGGGGGGTGGGGGGTGGGGTCGTGGTTGAAGTTAAAGATGTGGGTGGATGAGCAGAGGAATTAATTCCCAATACAGTGAACATGACGACACCAGCAAGTGGAGGAGCGCGGGGCGGGAAGTCTTTTCTCCCGTTTCACTGTCCTGACAGCCCGCCGAAAGCCCCCCACCCACACCCTGTCCTCCCCCTCCTCCCCCTCCTCCTCCTCCGCTCAATGGGACATCTGACACCCCCCCAGCTGCAGAGGCTCAGTGAGGATTTACTGAACAGCGATGGTCTCTTCACTCTCTTAATTTAATTCACTGACTTTAATGACACGACTGTTGATGAGACACAATGAGGCCGCAGCAGAGAGCAGAACCTCCGTGTTCAAAAACCAGCTAACAGTTAAATGCAGACAGACGATATTGTTGTTATTTATTGCACTGTTATTGATAGTTTATAAGCACTGAAGTTCCACTGTGTGACACATTCAGACGTACAAACACCTGTCCAAAAGTTGCAGGAGTTGTGCATTATTAGTGTGGAGGCGTAGCCTGAGATGGTGAACATTTTACCTGCTAAACATCAGTATTATACTGTAAAGTCACTGTTATACTGTATTGTCAAAACCTGCTATGAATCAGCACATGGTACAAGACTGGGGCGCAGCAAATCTGTAACTATAAGTTGATTTGTTGACGTTGTGTCCACAGATCTCCTCACACCTTAAGGGTAGAGATATACTTGCTTTTAACTTCACGTTCACGTACGCATGACGTCTGCCTCGCATATCCTGCGTCCATTTGAAGTGTCGGTTGTGCACGTCCTCAGAAATTAACGCTCCACGTCCACAAGATGCAATACACACACGACCGATAGTGATAGTGGTGTTTTACAGTAACACACGTATACGAGCGGCCGCGTCGTGAACGGTTCGCTTCACTACGCAGCCTGTTGTCTACACGAACGCATGGTCACACAGCAAGTATATCTTCAACCTAAGGAGAGGCAGTAGTGAAATTCTGATGCAGATTTAATTACTTATTACTTATTGAGTATTAAATTACTTTACTCTGTTCACAAGGTTTAATATTAGAACATCCATCCGTTCAATTAATCTGAATTATTAACCTTAAAATACCCTCTGATCCTGGTGGTCCTTCAAGTGGACAGGCTGTTAAACCAAACTCCACTCTGAAGGTAGTTGCTTCATGGTAGGGACACATTTTTTCACAGTAAAAACTTAAGTTACAGCATCACTAAGACTCTTTTCTGATTCAGTTTGATCTGCAGGCTCAGTCAGCACGTCATTTACTCAGTAACATCCCCTCCGTCCCCTCTGGGATCTGCCCCTGAGGTCAGTTATTAGCTGGCAGCGTTCCTCAGCAAATATGATAATGTGTGCATGGTGGAGGGCTTGTTATGGTTCCCACAGATTTACATATAAAGCATTTTCTAAATGTGGTCAAGTCTCTATAAGAAGGCACCAAAGATCTGAGCTCAGTTTAGAAAAAAGAAACTTTGAGAAGCTCAGAATGGCACAACTGTTATACTGTTTCCACAAGTGGCACAAGGTTAAGTTTTTCCCTCACACTCCTGCCCTGCCCAGCTCAAATGTACTACAGGAGTGCCAGTGGATGGAGTGTGTGCCAGTGGATGCCAACTACACACACACACACACACACACACACACACACACAGCCTCACCCATTCATTTACCAACTGGCACTGATATTGTCATTTGCGGAGACAAGATTGTCTGACATAAACTCACACAGTCTTCCAACGCAAACAATACCTTCTTAGGACTAAACTCATGCCCACACACACACACACACACACACACACACACACACACACGCGCACACTCACACACCCATACCAGTAACAGCGTGAAAGACAATCCCCTTGAGAAAAGCAGCGTTTTGCGCCAGGAGCTCGAGGAGGGAAATCACGTTAAGCGATGTGTGAAACCTCCGTAGAAAAGTAGATAAATTGAATGCAGCTAAAATTTCCTATTATGTTCTTATTGTGGGGGCTGTAAAGGCTTGACATCAGAGGCAGAGCTGTCCCAGAGAGAGGCGGCTTCTTGCTAAAGAAAGGAATTTGTCACTCAAGCTCCTAAACTCTTAAATCTCCTCTAATACAGTACAATCAGCAGCCTCTAATGTTCACAGAGCGGCTCTCCCTCTCCGCTCAGACTGCAGGCTCTGCTCCGATTTTACGCCTCCTCTCTGAAGACGAAAAACAATCTGGGTTCCCAAACTCTGAGTGCGTGTGCATGTGTGTGTTTTATACTGTATGTGTGCCGATGGGGGTCCATATACCTCCACCCTCCCCTCCCCTCCTCTCTTCCCATAGTGGTAGTGTTTTGGCTAGTGGCTCTGAAAGCCTTTTGAAGTCTCTGGTGTTATCTGGGTGTCAGCTGTGGCGAGGATGGTCAAGGTGGGAGAACAACACTCTCACACACTCGCAGACACACAACCTCTGTGTCAGATAGTTGCTGCGTGGACAACTGGAGTCGTTAAATGAAGTCATACGTTGTGTTTTCTCTGTTTGAAGTGTGTGTGTGAGTCGGCCTGCCTCTGAATGAGTGAGTGGAGGCAACACAGGGCGCCTTGTAGAAGAAAAACTGAATTTATTTTAAATGTGTGATTACTGGCAGCCACTACATGTTTAAAAAAAACTATTCACATATGTAGGAAATCCATCATTAACACGTAAACAGGAAGTTAGGAGCAGTGTTTGCACTGCATATTGGTGCAACGTGCAAAATAGTTTTGAATCCACTCACACACACCCTGATGGTGGTTGGTTATATGAGTTATAGTTTTGTTTCCCAGCAGGCCTTCCAAGCCCGGAGAGGACACACACACACACACACACACACACACACACACACACACACACACACACTAAGTTTGGAACAAACTCTCAACCGTGCATCATTCAAATGTCGTGACTCCACAAGCACCAACATTTACACACACACACACACACACACACACACACACACACACACACACACACACACACACACACACACACACACAGGAAACAAGAAAATCAGGTGAAGGCAGAAAATTGTTTACATCAAATATGGAACCTGGAATATTTATTTCTTGTTTGATAATCCTGCAGCCTGAAGAGGTTTCCTCCCTCTGTGTTTGGACTCACGGCACACAGACTTCATTTAAATTGTTTATTTCAGTTTTGAGATTTAGTCGGACTTTTTGATTATTTACACTCAGTAACTGTCAGGTATAATTTAGCTTACCGTCAAAACCAGCTAGGGCTGCAGCAAACAATTACATTCATTTTAGATTAATCTGTCGATTATTTTCTCGATTAATATTTTGGTTGTTTTGTCCAAAATTTGTCAGAAAATGTTGGAAAACGTCAGTCAGTGTTTCCCAAAGCCCAAGATGACGTCCTCCAATGTCTCATTTTGTCCACAACCCAAAGATATTCAGTTTACTGTCAGAGAATTTGAACCTTTTTCCCCTTAAAAAGTACTCAAAGCAATTAATTTATTATCAGAAAATTTAAAATTAATTTAAAAACTGAATCATAATCGATTGATTGTTGCAGCTCTGAACGCAGCCTAGTCATTCTGTAAGATGTCTGTTAATACATGTTGCTTAACTTAAAGCACAGACTAGTTTTTACTAGTTACACTCAGTATGCAGGTAAAATGCCTGTCTGACTGACTGACTGACTAAACTAACCACAGCTCAACACCTCTGACATGATACTTGATTTTAATAATGATATAAACTGACAACATGTTACACTTGAAAAAATAAACCTTTAATATTACACCAATAACATTAGATAACATCATAAGAGTAGAACAGATATTAAACATTCATTCTAAAAAACAAATCATGCCTCGGACTTCGACAGTCAGGATGAAAACATCACAGTGACACAGATGTTTCCTCACAGCTGATTCACACTAAAGTCTTTACAGTAACAATTTACAGTAAGAACACAATCATCAAATACTGAAGAAATGCTTAACTCATGCTTGACTCATAATTTAATGCAGAATGTGTCTTGAGTTCTTGTTGCTCATCATTAACAAATGATCAGTTTAGTTTCACTTTATAGATCATCAGCTGAGGAAAGTTAATTTAGTTACTTCATACATGCAATGATACGTGATCAAGTTAGCTGGATTTGAAATGCCTAAAAGTGAATTTATGTAACTGTATTTATTTTTATTATGTAAATGTTCTCATTTGAGACCAAAATGAGCTTCTTATATCTCTGAAAACAGTTACTGTTCTGCTTTCAGAGAAAAATGAAATAAAGTTTAACGTAGCTGGAATCCAGGTAATTTACTCACACATCAGTTAATTTATTAAGTAGTGAATGAAGTGAATTAAGATAAACTGATGATTAATTGTGAAGATCATCAGAGTGACTTGATAATTTATCAATGGTGGAAATCATGATACATCCTGAATTAATTCATGAACTGAGTCATCATGACTCATGCATTAGTTTAGTATCATGTAAGTATGTGACAATTATACCTTTACTGTAAAGTGGTACTGTCTTTACTGGCTAAGACATTTCTTAAGTTAAAGTGATGAAACCTCATTTACAAAATCACCAGTTTGAAGTTAGCAGTGAGACAGTTCTTACTGAGAACCTCTACTAATAATAATGATAAGAAGAAATGTTTAGAATTTATTCTGAGACGAAGCAAAAGGTCAGGATACCCAGGAGGCAATGTGACAACAGAAAGCCAAAACAAAGGAAGCAAGTCAGAACAGAAAAACAGGCAAACATGTAAGAATAAACAGAAATAAAATCATGTCAATAAGAATAAATAAAGGGATAAGAATGCAGAGACAACATCACATGATGCTGACCAGTCAATATAAATGAAGACAGAATATTTAATAAGATGATGTCACTTAATGTCAACATAAATAAACACAAATAAAAGGAATAAAAGATTAAAATGATTAAAACAAACGACTTTAAGTCTAACAAACAGCTGGTGAAGTCCAGTCCTGCATCATCTTCTTCTCAGAAAACATTTGTGTTAATCTTGAGATTTCCTCGGCTGTGTTTCTGACCTCTTACCTCATTATGAGCTTGAACATGAGAGCAGTTCACCTCCTGCTCAGCTGACACAGTCACCTAATGACATCTGCAGTGAAGGCGTGCGGATAAGAAACCAAATCTGTCTGTGATCTTTGAGTGTTTCATGTCTTAAATGTAAATCACTGTTTACAGACTGTATAAACGTGTGGTCTCCTCTGTCCTCAGATGTGGCAGGTGTCTCCGTGTGTCCTCCGGTGGCCCTGGACTCGGGCGTGGGACTCCTCTGTCGGCTGTTTGAGGCGTGGGCGCGGGTTCCAGCGGGCGTCCTCGCTCTGACAGAGTGGCTGCTGGGAGAGGAAGAGGGCGACGATGAGGCCGTGGCAGACGAAGCCTCCAGTCTGGTGAGAATCTGTCACCTCGGAGCGTCCAGCACTTTGTCTTCGTGTCCTTGGAACAGAAACATATTAATATTATTCCACTGTGGTGAGATATCTGTAGACCACATGTGCTTCCATCAAGTGAAACTGATGACATGTAAACATTTTCTGCGGGTGCAACAGGGGTCGTTCATGAACTGCAGGGGTGGAACAAACAGAACGCTGGCCTCAAGAACCGACCACAGGAAGGCCATTTCAGTCTGCACTTTATTCTCTTTGCTATGTGCGTGTCACCGTTCAGTCCCCGTCCCTACGTTCATCGATTGCAAACTGATATGTTCAGTTCAGCACGTTCACAACATTAACTACATTTCATTTAAATGTTTAATACATACAGTTGAGCAGAAGGAACAACATTTTTAAAGCATTTTATTATGACTGATGTTTATAATAAAACATCGGTCTGTTAATGCTGTGATTGTGTGAAGTGTGGAATCTCAGAGACAGATAACACCACAGTTTATTTTCCTTGTTGCTCCTGTTTTGTTCTGCTCACAGTAAAACAGTCAAAACAGCTGAGTTCTGTAAGTCAACAAGGCCTCTGCTCTCCAACCACACACTGTTTAACTACCTGTTTAGTTTTGGTTCCTGCTTTAGCTGGTCGTTTCTCTCTGCTGAACACTTTGAAGCCTCTGTGTTGAACAGTCAGGCAGAACTCTGAGCAGAGTAACTGTAAAATGTGCTCGACCGTGGCTCCTAAATATCTTCAGCTGTGAAACGTTACATGCTGTTTTCATAAAACTGCACTCGTCAGCATGTCTGTACTAATGCAAAGTGTGAAAAACCCACAGAGAATTATCACCAAATTCTGCAGTTCTACGATGCACTTAAGCATTTTTGAGCTCATTGTTTTGATTTTATGGCCCAAAATCTTCTGTTTTGTTTCACCCTTGCAAAGTTAGTGACTAGCTGATGAACACAGTGGAGCATTTGGCAGCTATAAAGTCAGATGTTTCCCTCAAAAGTTGGTGGAAACTGAGCTAAAAGGAGGGTGAAGGTTGAACTCAAGTTTGTCAGGTGGCCAGAAATCCAACTCTGAATGTGCAACTGTTTGTTAACACGTTCATCAGATCAGCTCAATAATTATATAATGTCTTGTGTTTATAGCTTGTTCAAAATCTTACAAAAACAACATCCAGTAAATTCTCTCCTGTTTTGCCTGTGACCAGGATGAGGAGGAGTTCCTGTTTGAGAAGGGGGATTTGAACCTGTGGGCGGAGCCGGTCCAGTGGGTGAAGCTGCTCCACAGACACCTCGACTCGCTCATCCTGAACTTCAAGCAGCGGGGTGCAGGAGTCACCGAGCCGGACCGGGTCCATCAGATCCAGACGCTGTCGGCTCAGGCTCAGGCCGAGGCCCTGAGCTCCCAGCAGGCCCTGGACTCCCTCCCTGCCCTGCCCCAGTTCTCCTGCACCATGGAGCACGCCCGGCTGGTGCTGCGGCTCCAGAGGGCCACTCTGGCTCTGGAGGTGCTGGAGAAGCTGAGGTAGAAAAGAGATGTTTGGATCTAATAGAAACAAATATTTAATTTTAGGGAAAATTAATTGTACCTCTTTATAATAAGACTATCCTCATATGTGATTTATAATTAGGTTATTAATTAAGTTATAAACACTTTATAAATCATTAATAAGTTGTTCAAACACAAGATAAAAAGAACAACAGTGCTTACTTTGTCGTCTCCATCAGCAGCATTTATACCCGTCAGCTTCATCACATGTAATACAATATTGTTTTCTGTTTAATTTTCAGCTGCACTGTTTGACACTTTACGATAATGTTCCTTTTATCAATTATACATGTTATTAACTTATTAGTAAGATTAGTTTGTAGACTAATTCATTACTTACTATAGCAAACAGTAACTGGATCTTGTCAAATAGTGAGCCAACATCAGTGTCTGAAAACTGTTATAACTTGTTGATTAATATTTATTAAGTGTTTACAACCTAATTATAAACATGTATAAGTCATTAATAAGTGTAGTCTTATAGTAAAGTGGGATGGTTCGGATCTTTTGAAGAGAGGATGTATGATGTACTTACAGCAGACGGAGGTTGATGCAGAAGCGAAGCAGCGTACTGCTGTGGACACGGTCAGCAACAAAACATATTTTTGACACAGTAAATTATCTACAACAGAGAGAATCAGACTTTTTTTATTAAAAAATGCTCAAACTGATTAATTGATTATCAGAATAGTTGGCGTACAGCGGTTCTACTGCTGCGTCTCCAAACTGGGTCAAAACTGACTGCAGGTAAATACACTGACCATAGATAAGTACTTTATACAAACACACTTCAAACAACCTGAACTATAGTTTTAAATTTTTAATTTAAATAAAGGAAAAGTTACCAGATAAATTTCAGTGAACCAACGCATGAGACAAAAGACTGACTTTTTATTATTAAATCAAGGGAATGAAGGAAACAGGATTTTTTTTTTACTCTGACTTTGTCTTACAAATGTGTTCCTCAATCACTACAAGATGTTTTAATTTTTATGATGTTCCTTCATGTCTTTTTAATTAAATGTCTAAAAATTGACGTGTTTTTGATTCCAATGTTCTGTTTTCCCTAAAAAAAAGGGGGGGAATCATAAAGTTGAATGTCTAATAAAAATAGACAATATGTGTGTGAAGCCATAACAATAATTCATCCCGAGCTTGTGCAAAACAACACTCGATGCAGTGTTCCCTTATCAGTGGGAATGTGTCACACGACAGACTTCAACAGTGTCAGTATTGAGCGCGCGGCCTGTTCTGCTTTCTCCACGTCCAGCAGGGATTTAAGGTTGGAACAAAACAACTCAGCGCCTAAAGCTTCAAGCTCCAACTTCAATGGTGCGATTGTGCGGCGGCCGAGCTTTATGGCCGAGGCATGGGATTGTGAAAGAGTGTTTTCTCTGACACGTCACCAAAGTTGTATTTCAGTGTACGCTCTGACTTCTACTGTATGTTTATACGAGGTGTTATTTTCCTGTGATATTTAATTTGCTGCAGGATTCTTCCCATTGGACTGTGTTTTTATGCTTCCCTCTACTTTTCCTGGTTATGTAATTAGGACGGCACAATGGGCTACTGTCCTCTGTGTGTGTGCATGTGTAAGAATATGAGTGTGTGTGTGTGTGTGTGTTCATGCTGCCCTCTCATACAGCTGGACCCTGGTAGCCATGTTCCCTGTTACAGTAAAACTGACGTAATGTTTTGGAACAGCTCAACATCCCCCAATAAAAACAGAGCCGTGTGATGGGAGCGCGGTTTCTGCGGACGAGGACATGTTCAAGGGATTTCTCAGGAGCCTCGCCGTGTCTGTCCTTCACATTAAACTATTTATCACAACTTGCAAAGCGCAAATAGTCCTGGGGCAGCCCTCAGCCTAATTTTAGGGTTGGTAGTAGTAGATTCCAACCTCTTATGTCACTTGTTTTTCGCCTGTTGCTATTTTCCCTTTTTTTTTCTTTTTACCTCCCTCCCTGCTTCTCCTCCAACCAAACCATTCAGACAGAATCATGTCAGAGAAAGAAAAATCATTTTTATAACCGCTCTTTCAATTATGAGCCTGTATGGAAAAGACTTAATGGTTACCAGTGTCGCAGAAACCGGCAATTTCTGGTGATATGTGTGTTGCACAAAGTTTTTACACCCTCCTGACCAAAATATCTGCCTGATATAGAGCCCCATCCTCTGCTGCCAACTCTGCAATCTTTCCACTGTGGTTTTTTAAACTTGACATAACTCCAAGAGCAGAGCAAAGCAGAGCAGAGTGGAGTAGTTTGACATTTTCATGTGAACAATCTTGCCATCCTGGGAGGGTTACATCATGCTGAGACACAGGGGCAGATTATTGCGACCGCACTGCACTCCTAAGACTACAAAGGAGGGACTGTGGAAAAGACCAAAACACCCCTAAACATGCAGGCTGGGACTCTGCTTCATCCTCTCTGTTAAAAGTGTGACATTATTGCAGCCAAATGGACCTGAATGCATCTTAAAATCTTGCTCCGGCTCTGCCCAGCAGGTGGCGCCTCGCACTCTCTCGTTCAGTTCCCATTTTGCTCTCATGGGGGCAGTGTTGCTCTGCTGCTGCGCCACATGAAAACCACATTCCTGCAGTCTGGGCTCTGAGATTGGGGAAAAACAAGTCAGGGAGGAACTTAGAAGAGTGGCTGCAAAAGATTTAACCAGAGTTGATCCAGTTTGTGTTCATAATGACTCGACATGTTGAGCTGCAGAAGTGACAGATGTCTGATCTGAAAGGTGAAGTTTTTTAGAAAAGTGGGTCATGTGAGAGCGCAGCAGGCATTAACTTGTCTATTTTTCCATGTGTAGTGGACGGGAATAGGCTGTGGAAGTTGATTATGCAACCAGTGGATTCTAAAAATTGTGCTTGCACTCTGCCTGGACTCCTCTCCGCTCATACTTGTGGTCTCACCCCGTCCACAGGGAGAAAAGAGGGAGAGGCAGAGTTTCCTTCCATTACAAATACGTGTGTCAGCTTCCAAGTGTGGTGGTCTAGAGAGGCGAGAGGGGTGGCCTTGTCACCGGTAGGTCGCTGGTGGCTCAAACCCCGGGACTTTGTGAAGGGAGGTTAGGGGGGGGGGATCAGCCATGGACACTGGTGGACCGACCCCCCCCCAGGTGCCCCCATGTTAGATGCAAAAGAGCCCTTTTTGGACTTTTGGATGCCCCTGTGGCTGATTAAATGTGATAAAGTGCCCTCTAAGGTTGAAGTGGAGAAAACATGGTACAGTACTCTTAAAAGTGTCCTTCCAGTTGACAAATCGTGGTAAAGTGCCCTCAAGGTTGCCCTTCTAGTGGACTAAACAAGGTAAAATACCCTATGAAGTACCCTTCCAGTGGACAAAATGTGGTTAAGTACCCTCTGAAGTGTCCATTTAGTGGACAAAATATAGTAAAGTGTCCTCTGAAGAGCCCTTCCAGTAGACAAAACATGATAAAGTTCCCTTTAAAGTGCTCTTCCAGTGGACAAAATGTAGTAAAGTGCCCTAAAGTACCATGCAGCCTTCCCTACATACTAGAAAATTATTTGGCCTCCATGTGCCTTTAAATAGTTAAATAGTTCCCTGTGTGTTTTTATTGTGATTAACATTTTTCACCATGCCGGTGCCCTTTTTATTTTATTTATATATTTTTCTGTTGAGTAGGGCACCCAGGTTCATTAGAGGACCCAGGTGTGAGAGCTGGAGAGCAGCTTGCACGCTCACAGACGTCCCTTGATGGTTCTCGCATTCTTTCTCAGCGAGAGTCAACCTCAAAAAGCAAAACCAACTTCCACAAAATTGGTTGTGTGATTAAAAGAGAAAAAAAAAAAGTTTTGAGGGGTGTGAGGACCGAGGAGGGTGGAGGAGGTGGGGGCGGGGGTGGAGGGGTTGGATTTCAAGGCGTGGTGTTGAAGAATAGGCGGCCAACCGGTGAATGGAAGGTTTTTTTCGGGGGAGGAGGGGAGGAGGCGGCTCCTTGCAAAACTTTGCAGCGAGTTTCTCTTCGCTCCTCCCTGAACACCGTCAGGCATTTATACCCATGCAAAAAGGCTGCAGCGCACAGTGAAGCACTCTGGTTCAGCGCTTCTACGAGGGGAGGACATAAAGACACATCTACAACTCAACAATACAAACCTATCCCCCTCCTTTTTTCTCTCCTCCTTCTTCTTCTGCGGATTTAAAAAGCTGCACATTAAACTTTTAAAGCAACTTTTTTCCACAACCAAAACCAGTCGTGGCACAAACTACCGCCCGTCGCATTCAAGGATCCTGGTCGGTCCTCCATGAAAGAGGGAGCGCGGCAGCAAACTTGGGGAAAAGACATGTCTGCGACCGTCTTGTCTGCTTTCTACGACATGGACATGCTTTACAAGGTAAATGTTAGACAAGAAATGTGGATTTTTACGCGTTGCATTCAGGGTGAATGCGCGCTTCAACTTTTAGAGGCATGCGTTCAGCTGCAACAAGTTGTCTTAAACATCCCTGACTTTAGTGCTAACTGCGTCTTTTTTCTCTCCTCCAACAGGATAAAAGCATGAACATGAACGCCCTCCACATCAACAGCATTCTGGACAAGAAGGCGGTGGGCGCCCCGGTCACGACTCCGGGCTCCGGCGGCTCCTTCACGCCGGGATTTTTCCGCAGAAACTCGACCAGCAATGTGGAGGCGATGAACAACGGCAACAAGTACTCGATGGGCTCGTACGGCAGCCTGAAGGAGAACACGCCGAGCAGCAACAGCAGCGCCACGGCCCTCATGAACAAGGAGAACAAGTTCCGCGACCGCGCGTACAGCGAGAGCGGAGAGCGGGCCGTGCTGCAGCAGAAGCCCGGCTCTCAGATCAACTCCACCCGCTACAAGACGGAGCTGTGCCGGCCCTTCGAGGAGAACGGGTCCTGCAAGTACGGGGAGAAATGTCAGTTCGCTCACGGCTACCACGAGTTGAGGAGCTTGTCCCGCCACCCCAAGTACAAAACGGAGCCGTGCCGCACCTTCCACACCATCGGCTTCTGCCCGTACGGTCCCCGGTGTCACTTTATCCACAACGCCGACGAGCGAAGGCCCGCCCCGGCCGCCAACGCCAACGTGCAGGCGGGGGAGGCCCGGTGCGGCTACGGCCACAGGGAGGTCCTGCCGCCGCAGCAGCTCGGCTACACCCAGAGGGACAGACCAAAGCTTCACCACAGCCTCAGCTTCTCCGGCTTCTCCACCCACCACGGACTCGAGTCTCCCCTGCTCGACAGCCCCACTTCCCGGACCCCTCCGCCGCCCACCACCGCCTCCTCCTCCTCCGCCTCCAGCTTCTACGAGGAGGTGCTCTCCCCCAACTCCTGCATCAACAGTGCCTTCTCCTTCCCCGGACAGGACTTAAAAGCCTTACTGGCTCCCCTGGCCGTGCACACCCCCAGCGGCTACGCCAACAACCACTCCACCGGTGCCTACTACGGGAACCTGCAGAGCGGCGTGTGCCCGCCCTCCCCTCCGGCCTACAACATGAGCCACCTGCAGGCGCTCCGCCGCCTCAGCGAGTCGCCGGTGTTCGAGCCTCCTCCCAGCCCGCCAGACTCGCTCTCTGACCGGGAGAGCTATGCGAGCGGGTCCCTCAGCTCTTCCGGCAGCCTCAGCGGCTCCGAGTCCCCGAGTCTGGACGCTGGAAGACGGTTGCCAATCTTCAGCAGGCTGTCGATTTCTGATGACTGATTTATTATTTTTTTTGTTGTTGTTTTTCTTATATGGATGGATGTATGGACGGGTCAGGCAGGGTGGTTGGAGAGAGCTAGACTGTCCTTCAAACAGAGGATCCCGGTTTAAAAAAAAAAAAACCACCCTGCCGAAGTGCCTTTGAGCAAGACAGTGAATCCCTCGCAGCTCCAGGGGTGCTGACCCTGCTCTGACCCTCCTGGAGGGGGGCAAGAGGAGAGAATTTCACCCACAGGGATCAATAAAGCTTCAGTTTAAAGTGTCCTTGACCTGGCATTAGTTAGTATTTTTTCCTCTTTTTTTGTATGTAATATAGCTGTATTAAAACTTTAGATAGCAAACAGAAGGCATTCCATCAGTGCCTTGCCCAAGGGCTCACGGCAGCCCGCTCTCCCTTTTGTTTTTTTGTTTTTTTTTTGCTCTATCAGGCAAGCCACACTTTTCCTGGGATTTAGACGTGTGGGGTAACATGACTTGACAAGAAGAAGAGACTGTAAGCGGTTTTCAGATTTCCTCCCATCCTGCCAAGAATATGCCTTGACTCAAAGTAACTTTTTTTTTTCTTTATCAAAGTGTGTTATTTCTTTTTTTTTCCTCTCTGAAAGCTTCAACTTCCATTCCAGATCTGTTTTTTTTTCTCCCAGCGCCACCCAGTGGTTCGTTTGGTTAGTCTAGCGTGTTGCTTGGTTAAAAAGCACTCTTGAGTTGGGTTTGTTTGGGGAAATCACTGCTGATGGTTGAATATATATTTTTTTAGCTGTTTTTGAGTGATTTACATAGCTGTGCATAACTGGCTATGGACTATTTAACTTATTTATTATCTTGTGAAAAAAGTATAGGCTACATTGGTAATTTTGTGTCCATACTGTATTTATCAAGTATGATGAAGCAATAGATCTATATTCTTTTATGTTTAAATTATGATCGCCATTATTAATCTGCATAAAGTGGAGTGTATGTTCTTTTCACAGTAATATATATATTTTGTTTTTTTCTCCTTTTTTTGTAACTTCACTTGGTTATTTTTATTGTAAATGAGTAAAAAAAATCTTAATTTAAGAGAACGTATGTGATATTTATTTCATTAATTTTGTTTCCTTGTTTACGTTTATTAAAAAAAAGTTTGCGTGATTGCTGTTTGCTCCTGAGGTTGTGTGTCAGTGCTGTAGAAGGCTTTTTTTTTTGAGGATCCCTATTTAGATGTTTTTTTTTCTGTAGAATGTATAAACAATGTGGTTGTACAGACCGTCCAAACCGTACTTCTTTTGTTGATCTAGATCAGACTTCAGTGACAAAGAACCCAAGTCAATAAATTAACCAAAAAGTATTTTTTTTTTTTGTTTTTATTATTATTTTTTTTCTCTCTGTTTGCACGAGGTCACACTGTGATTCCAGCCACGTGCTAAAGAATGTAGCAATCCCTTGTGCCCCAGTATTATTGTGTAGTGCCTATGGGGTTCACCATCTTGACATGCCTTAAAATTAACCAAATAAAGTATTTTTCCTACATGGCATCTTTTATACACAGGTTGAACTGAATGTAGTGTTGGATTATTATTTTTTTTAAAGGTTGTTACCACTCAGACACTCTGACAGAAACAACCGTAACCTTTCTAAATCCCCATTCCTCTTTATTATTTTGATTTTTCTTTCTTTTTTTTTGTTTTTTTGATATTGAGATCTAGTCTGAGTCTTGAGTTTGCTGGAGAGGGAAGAGGATGAACACGTTTGGTTTGTACATAGTAGGTACAGGGGGATGCGCACTATGTACTTTTGACTACTTTATCAGAAGTAAAGCTTTTTGAATGTAACAAAAAACGGACAAAAAGACAACGAGAGTTGTAATATTTTTTGGGGGAGTCAGTTCACTACAAATTGAGTGTGAGACTGTTAACTTTGTACTGTACATTTTTTGTAGTTCTCCCAATAAAAATCATTTTGAAAAAGTTCCAGACTGTCAGGCTGTGATTTCTTATTCTGAGTATGAAGATTCACACTGCAAGAAAACACTATATTTCTGAAAATGAACTTCCTTGTTTCCATCACTAACATGTTTTTGTCATACTTAAATGGACTAATGTCACAACAAGAAATTTAAACTTTAATACAACACCTCTTTCATGCCACAACAAAGAGGAAAAAAAGTCCTAAACACACAAAACAACCTGCAGACTGCTGCTGCTACAGAAAAACTTTTAAAAGTTTAGGTTCTTCTGATACCATGAAATGTTGGTATTGTTTACTTTGATACTTTTGACAAACTTTAAAAGGGACAGTTCACCCCTAAATCAAACATGCATATTTGTCCTCTGGCCTGTGGAGCTGTTTATCCATCAAACTGTTTTGGTGTGAGCTGCAGAGTTTTGGAGATATGAGCTGTAGAGATTTCTGACTTCTTTTCTCAGTTACTCAAGATAATCCACACGCTGAGTCATGATTTCTAGAAAGAGACGTTGCTGCCGAGTCTTTCAGACATCCCTCTAAGACTCTGCAGCTCACACCAAATCTATCTAGACTGATAAACAGCACTACAGATGAGGAGGAAAAATGTGTTTTTAAATTTTTATATACATTATTTATCACTGCACAAACCCAGCAACTCCTCTGTCACTTTGAATTGGTCATTAATAATAGTTGAGCATTAATAGTTATCGTGTAACTGATTAAAAATGTCACGTGATTACTTGTTAATCTGCCCTGCTGCTGTGTGACCGATTAAGAAACACCATTATTCTTTTCTGGACATAAAATCTCCACAAATTGCTGCATTAAATCCCTCAGAAATACACAAATACAATACATTTTTTTTTTAACCAGAATTGTGTTTTTATTTCAATAGAAGTGTAGTTTAAAGTGGTACGAAACATGAAACTGCTCACTAGCAGGTCTGTGGATTATTCTGAGTCATTATTTTTGGACAGAAAAATCGCTGTTGACTTTTTCAGATGTATTTTTTTGGTGCTCTGAGCACCACAAGCCGAATGCCATTTAGTTCCTTCATGTTGGAAAGACAGTAGACATCTGTTCGGACGATATCTCCAGACCTCTGCAACTCACACCAAAACAGTATGATGGGTAAATACCACTACAGGTCAGAGGAAAAATATGTATTTTTGATTTTGTGGTGAATTGTCTCTTTAAAGTGCTGGAAAAGCTTGAAAAAGCTCCTTGAAAATGGTTGAAAAGTGCTTTAATTTGACGTTGGAAAAGGTGTAGGCGCTCTGTGTAAACATTATAGTGCTTTTTATTAAAATATGGCGGCGATGTTGATGTCCCAGTGCAGCGTATATATCTATGGGTGTGACGCAGACGACTGGTCGAACCCTCTAGCTGCTGATGTTTGGCTGTTGGCTGTTGTCATGTTGCTCACAGATGTTACAGCACAGCTCCTGTCCTCCTCGTCATCCTGCAGTGGAAAAAGTCTGGAGGGCAGCAGGGACAGTCAGCGAGCCCCACCTGCCCTGTGACACTACTCCGTTCGGGCCCTTCAGGGGGGCCTGTGTGGCAAGTGTCGGCCCCTTGTCCTCAGTATACAGTAAAAGCACTGACCGGTTAGTTTCCAGAGGAAGGCATGACCCTGAATTCCCGTCTCCTGTCTAACAAAAGCAGAACAAAAGAACAGTAGGTGGGCTGTGGTGCAGGAAAAAACTGTTTCTGAGAGTTCAGTGTGAGCATGAACCAGCAGCAGCACCGCAGAAACCTATACTCCTGAAGGTAATATTACATAATGTGTAATGTTCTGATATAAACAGAGAGCGATGAGCGATACGTCTGCACCATCTGAGGAATGAGCTCAGGAATTTTAAAATGGAAAATGTGTAGGAGCCCAGAGCCTCCGGGAAGTCCGTTAAATGTGTTGGTGGAGGCTTGGGCTGTTAGTCTGTCTGCGTCCATCAGGATAAGATTTTAATCTTTTAATATGTTGTTCATTATGATCCTGTTTTTCTGACATAATGTACACTGGCACTCAGAGAACACACAGACAGCAGCGCAGATACTAAGCCCAGGATCAAAAATTTCTCCTCTGGCCTGTAGTGTTCTTTATCCATGTAGACAGTTTTGGTTTGAGCTGCAGAGTTTTGCAGATATCAGCTGAAGAGACGTCTGACTTCTCTCTAATATAATGGATCTAAATGGCATTTGGCTTGTGGTTGTGACTTTCTTTGTACCATAGAAAAGAAAATACATGAAACTGCTCACTGCAAGCAACACGACGGTGATGATAATACAGTCGACATCTTCACATAAAAAGTTCACATCTGTGAATCTTTGACTGTGTTTGAGCACCTGAGTTCAAACTTTTTGAAATAATAAATGGCTTCACAACAGACAGAACCAATGACTCGGCTAATTAGCCCTTTTAATGAAATGATTATCTTCTAATAAACAACGTAAACACCCATAAATATAAACTTTTAGCAGCTTATTTAAAACTTCTACAAGAACTTTGATGTTATGTTGATTTTGGAGAGACCCCTGTGGACAAAAGCTGTAGTGTTTCCACCACTATAATGTTAAATTATAATGTAGAAAATAAAAGTATTTAAATAAAAATCTTTTAAACTGTCTAACGTACAAGTCACTGTAATTTTGCCTGTCAAAATGTAAACTCAGGCCAAGAATAACTATGTAGAAATAGTCAGTCTTCTCCCTGACAGTCTTGTTTGCTCATGTAGGTCATATAGGTTCATCAGTAATAAACTGAGACTGTTTTATAACCTGTTAAAAACTTCTTGTAGGAGCTTTAAACAGCCCGAGTTAAAACTTAGTGAGTGTCTGGAGCTGGAGTCACAAATCAGTGTGCTACAATCACGTCTCAAAAATCCTGTTTCCACGGCAGGAACTTTCTTCGAGGGACCAGGAACCTCATTGTCTCCTCAGCGTGTTTCCACTGCAGGGACCAGGGTCTAAAATAAGTACCAGGGACGTTATTTTACCCCCCAAACAGCACCGGCTCAGGGGGCTGCATATTGTCCCCGCTTTGCTAAGTGGCGCCCCCAGACAGACGTAGTAAGTATGACAGGATAAGTATAAAGAGCGAGAAAGTCCACATTTGGAGGAGGTGGAAGGGATGAATGGTTTAAGCAAGCAAGTCCTGTGTGAAACAAAAAGTAAAGAAAAGTTATTTAAAGTTTTGAGTAACTTTAAATGTTGTTACAGACGTAATCTTTTCCAAAATCTAACCAACCAACCCCAATCACATGACTAACAGAACATAGTTAAGATCCGTTCATTTCTGAGTAATTGACAATCGACCTGTTCTGTTGTTTCAGTTTGAGGATGTGTTGGAAGAAAACACACAACAGATGGACCGACGGCCCAGTCCAGGTCTTGGTTGTGCCCAAAAATGACACGTAAAAACAACCTTTGTGACTAATTTGCTTAACCTTGACGGGTCTTTAGACTGCGGTGGAAACACAGACAACAACAGGGTGAAGGAACCTTTTAGTTCCTCGAAAACTTGTTCCTGGGACTAAAAGTTCCGGGTACTTTGGGTGGAAACGAGGCTCGTGTTGCTTCACTACAGCATCTATCAAAGTGACCCATCAGAAAGCTGACGTATCAGTCTGAGAGCTGAACACCAGCCATTAACCCATAACTGATTAACCCTGCAGCTGTAAATGTGTTTCTACTATCAGTCAAACAGGGACAGCCGTGACTTCAGCAGCTCACCGGCCGTCCCCTGCCCCGATCCGAGTGTCACATTCGGTCACGTCTACACCAAATAAAAGCCCTGGCCTACATTTTTCAGCTTGTTGTTGTAATGCCTCAATTTCCACAAGCCTTTCAAAGAGGCACTTTTCTTTCTTTTTTTTTTTTTTTTTTTGTCTGTGGGCGATTCTGTGAAGTTATCAGTGGTGGCAAAAGCATTAAGAAAATAAAGGGCCCAGGAGTCATGTGGTGCCTGGAGTTCACGCCAAGATAAGGCAGCCAGATAAGAGCCCCGGCAAATATTTACCGTGTCCTCAGGATTTCATAATGAAGTGTTTATCAGAGCAGAGCCAAAGGGCTGCACAATGCGCCCGGCCCTGCCAAGTAGGATCCACGTACCTGTGAGTCAGAGTGTGTGTGTGGGAATGAGAGTGTGTGTATGTGTGTGTGTGTGTGTGTGTGTGTGTCTCAGTGTGTCAGTCAACAAACCTGCATATGATGTTTGATTGCTGTTCATATATGTTGTGTCTATAAAAGATCAACTTTTCTATATAAGGATGTGTATGTAGCTCTGTGTGTGTGTGTGTGTGTGTGTGTGTGTGTGTGTGTGTGTGTGCACGCAGGGGTCTCGCTGGTTAATGGATCTGGAGCTCCTACAATGAAAGGAAACCCTCTCTGACTTGTGATTAGGGCAGGAAGAGTCCCACTTCCTGGCCACCACCCATTTCCACCTCTTCTTCGTCCTGCTGTTTTTCCTCCTCCTCCAGCTTCCTCCTTCTCTGTAGTGGCGGCTTCGAGAAGTTACTATTTGTGTTCCTCGGCTGCGCTGGGAAGCTCGGCTCGTCCTGGTATTGTTTTGGCATGCTCAGCCCAGACCCGGGGTCAAGTAGTAACAGCGCAGGGCTGTTTACACTTTGTTTTAGCCTACATGGGTGCCAGATGGGTGGCGGCGAGCCAAATAAGAAAGTTGTTCATCATTTTTGTGCCGCAAACCACCAATTAGACCGAGATAAGGCCTCAACCTTTCATTTGATCCAATTTTCCCCCAGGTTCAGTTTCTGTTGATTTAGTAACGATGTCGAAGATTACAGAGGTTCAAGTCAAAGCTTTAATGAGGTATAATTGCTCATTCTAATTAAAGTGAAAGTAAATATTTTCTCATTTCAGCAGGGACAACCCCTCCTGTGAAGAACTCTTAAAGGGACACTTCAACACAAAATCACAAATACATATTTTTCCTTGGCCTGTCCTGCTGTTTATCCATCCAGATAGTTTTGGTTGAATTTTGGAGATATCAGTCACACAGATGCCTGCTCTCTGGCGCTCGGCTTCCTTTCTAATAGAAACCTACCAGAAAGTAGTTCTGGTAGGTTCTACTGCAGAGAGAAAGTAGTTCCTACATGAAACTGCTCACAGCAAGATTTTTGGAGCACGTTTTGGGAGAGATTTCAAGATTTTACTGATGACTTTTAAGGCTCTTAGTGGCCTCACTCCTTCATGTATCACTGACCCCTCACACCAGGACGTACCTTGAGATCCTCAGGCAGAGGTCTTTTGTCCAAAAACTAAAGGGAACAGGGCCTTTTCAGGCTCTGGATCAATCTGCCTGAGGAAATCAGGTCGGCCAAGTCAGTGATCTCTTTTAAAATCCCGTAACTGGTTTTTATTTCTTAAAATGTTTTTTATATTCTTGCCATTTTACACTGGATTATTTTATGTTTTCTTTTCAAACCTGATGACTTTCCAGCCTGTCTTTAATTTGCTGCCTGTTGTGAAGCACGGTGTAATGTGAATTTTGAAAATTGTTCTATAAATAAAGTTTATTATCACCATTATTATTCATATCTAGAGTAAGTCATGATTTTTGGAGTGCATTTTAATTCCATTACGTTAAAGAGAAGACAGACATCTCCAAAACTCTGCAAAAAAAAATCTAGATGGATAAAAGATGGATGATTTGGGGGTGAACTGTCCCTTTAAACGTCCCCTTTCTTTGCTTATCTGTGATTGTCAACTATGTGACACTATTCTGGATTCACAATGAAACAATGCATGTGTATGTGTGTGTGTGTGTGTGTGTGTGTGTGTGTGTGTGTGTGTGTGTGTGTGTGTGTGTGTGTGTGTGTGTGAGAAACTTCCTCGAAACTCCACCCAACTGGCAACATAACTGTACAAAGTTCAGACCAACATGTGCATCTGTCAGAGTTTATTTATTTATTTACTTTGAGCATTTTATTAGGAGACTTCAGGTAATTAAAAAAAGGGCAGGTGATATCAGAGTCTTTCCTGAGGACATCGCAGGGTTGCCAGGTCTGTGTGACAAAACCAGTCCCCCCCAAGAAAACTGGTGCTGGCACTCAGAGCGCACACATGTTATATTTGTGTGTGTTTTTGTGGGCGTGTGTGCGATGCTTATCTGGGGTCAGTTCAGTAGGATTTGGGTATAAATAAATTATTTAATTTAAAATACAGATGGTGTTCAGCGCTTCAAAAGCAGCAGAATGCAGACCTGGCAACCCTGAGAAATAAGAAAGCTTCTTTTTTGAAAAAAGCCACCTGACACTTCTTTTATATCATTAAGACACTTTATGTTGCTGTTTTGGCACTTTTGCACCAAACTCAATTCTAAAGCAGCTGTTTTATGGTACAGACAGTTTTTCACAGTAAAACCTTTAGTTCCACCATGACTAAAACTCTTCTCTGATTCATTTTCACCTACAGACACACGTCATTTACTCTGTAACTTCACTAATATGTTTGTTTTTGTCTAAAGCAGTGTTCCCCAGCCCTGGTCCTCAGAGCTCACTGCCCTGCATGTTTTATGTTTCTCTGCTCCAACACACCTGATTTACATGATCAGCTCGTCATCAAGCCTCTGCAGACGCCTGACAACAACCTGATCATTTGAATCAGGTGTGTTGGAGCAGGGAAACATCTAAAACATGCAGGACAGTGGGAACACTGGTCTAAAGGATGGCATTTGATGTTGTAGGACGTGACGTATGGCCCCGCCCCGTTTCTTCATCCCACGATGGCTCGCTCTTCTTCCTTGTGGGCCGTCCTTAAAGGCCATCTTTGTCCGGCTTCAGAGGAGCTCAGGAACGAAAAGAAAAGGTGAGTGTTACTGCAAATTAAAGGAACATGTGGCACCCAAATTTAGTAAATCATGCATTATGAAAAAGGAAAAATGTGAATAGTTTTGCTGTTGTAGTATTATTAGTATTTTTTATGATGCCACCAGAGCAACTTAGCCTGACAATAATAACATACGTAAAGCATAAAGTATCTTTGCCTCAGCCTCAAGATTTTATGAATTATGTTCAGTGATGCAGTGAAAAATCAAATTACACACCTCTTTTTTTAAAAGCAAATGCAAATTTTTCTGAAATAACTTCATTTATATTTTGGTTGTTTTTTTAGGTACTTGTACTTTTATAAGTAGATTTTCAAGTCTGTACTTTTACTTGTGCTTAAGTATGCATTAAAAGATGTAATCTACTTAGTTACTTTTACAGTCATAGCTGAGTACAATTTGAATTAATATCCAATCCTTTCATCTGTATTTTAGCAGCCAATGAAAACAACGAGACATAAACGAAAAAACTAAACAAAACACTGCTGCAGCATGTTTGGAGTAAGAATGTTAATGATTAATCATTAATCAATTAATTTAACCAATTAAAAATGTATTCATGGATATTTAATTAACGGACATGGCAGCAGTTTGCACCTCGTCTGGTGGAGCCGTTTGATGAATAAGGAAACTTAAACTTGGAGAAAAAAATGAAAATGAGGAAATAAACATGTTTTATATCTTAGAAATTATTAAAGATTAATCGATTGTTTCAACTATTGGTTCAGCAAAATGCACAAAAATTGCAGCCCCAGTTCAGAGAGGTGACGGTGACATCAACAGCTGAAAGTAACTAATACTCTGAGTAGTACTTTTGCTGAAGTATATTTCTGACACTTTTACTTGTAACTGATATGGTAATATTTCCAGCTCTGTATAGACGTATGAAACTCTGAAAGTCTGAACTTGTAACCGTGTTTTGTTGTTTGTTTTTTTTCTCTACATCAGCTCTCAGCCGCCTCCCTCATTGTGAGAATCTAAAAACATAATCTTGACTTTATTTTCAGGACGCAGCCTCCGGCCCCACACTCTGCAGCGGTGACCTCCCCAGCTGCCGCAAGGTAAGCCAAGGTAAGCCACAGCGCACAGATGCTGAATAAGGCGATGTTGTTTTTTGAAGTCCGGCGATGGTCAGAGACGACGGAGAGGGTGGAGAGCAGCAGGGGGAGGCGGTGGAGGAGTTGGCTGAGGCCGGTCACGTTCGGCCAGCGCTGCTTGGTCTGGCATGTTCTTCTCTCCTCAGCGCCTGCCGAGCTGTAAATATTTACAGTGCATCTTGTGAGAGGCCTGAGTGTTTACCGCCAATGCTTGTGGCTCCTCAGCGTGTGTGTGAGTGTGTATGTGTGTGTGTGTGTGTGTGATGCAGAGATGCTTCTCTTGGTCCTCACACAGTGTAAACCCTCAGCTGTGTGTGTGTGTGTGTGTGTGTCGGATGAGGTACTTCCCTTGGTC
The DNA here is from genome assembly GCF_056507025.1 of Lutjanus erythropterus. Lineage (NCBI taxonomy): Eukaryota > Metazoa > Chordata > Actinopteri > Lutjaniformes > Lutjanidae > Lutjanus > Lutjanus erythropterus. Next base: position 3,895,378 of record NC_139330.1, read on the forward strand.
TCTCCGCAGTTTACTAACACTGGCCCCTGGCTCTTGTTCAGATCCCGGCTCTGGGCTCCGTGTATGAATCAACAGAGAGCGCCCGGCGAGCAGAGAGGTGGGCGGGCGGGCGGGTTCACCTCGCTCTACCTTCCCCTGACCCTGCAAATGACAGAGAGAGAGAGGGAGAGAGAAAGATGGGAGAAGTGTTTGTTTACCTCGCCCCACCCTGTATACGAGGCCGCGGCGCTGACATCACGTCTTTGCGGGCGGAACATTCTCATAAAACATGTTTTCTTTGCTCCTTTCCCAATGTAAATAATACAGAGGGTGCAAATACCATTAAGGCTGTTTTTAGGCAGCAGCTCTGTATATGGATGTTTCCAGATTGATGCAGGCAGAACGCAGGAGCGGAAGTTTCTCTGTGGTACAGTTAATGAGGTACACACACACACACACACACACACACACACACACACACACACACACACACACACACTAACCTAACCTGTCCTGGGTTGTTTCAGAACTCAGAATATTCTTGGCTGCCCTTTAATCTGCATCAGAAAGCCCGATAAACTCATAATACCAGATAAGATGCTCTTACACTGCCCACAGGGAAGAAAACTCCCAAATTCACACATGAAAAAACTCAAACCTATAAATGTAAAAAGATGCTTTGAGATCTTTGTATAGCAGTTGTGCTTACAAAAATGAGTACAGCAGTCAAAACAGTGATTTGGAGCCATAAACTGCATATTAAATAAATGAAATCCTATTTAATATATGATCTGTGGTTAAAGGGAGTTGTTTCCTTCCACTCCCTCCTCCCTGGACTCTGGAGAAGCTCTGCAGGCTGCAGGAACGCTGCAGGAGCGCAGGACGCACGCAGCATCGTAAATTTGACATATATTGCTTTATGCCTGTTCTAGATGTTACTTTGCACCTGTTTATGCTGAGCCATTCTGCTGCTTATCTTCTTATGGTAAATCACTGTGCTGCAGGGTGTGTTTTATTGCTAATGAATTCAGCTTTTCATGTGTAGGAGGACAAAGCTGTTATTTATTTTTTGAAATGTCACAAAGTGTCCTTAAATCAGTGCTACTAGCTAACGTCACTGCTGATACCAGACCAAGTATGACAGTAGCTGCAAAACCTCTGAGTGTACTGAGCTCAGTATGGGCGTGTTTTATTGCTAAAGCATTAAACTTTTCATATATAAGAGGAAGAACATGTTATTTATTCTTTCAGAGGTCACATTGCGTCCTAAAATAAGCACTACTAGCTTATGTAAGCTACTATAAGCTAATGGCCATAAGAGTTTGGAGTGTACTGAGTTAAGAAGGGACATCTTTTGTCACTAATAAATTCAACTTTTCATTTGCAACAGGAAGAATTTGTTATTTACTGTTTGAAATGTCAAATATTCTCACTTTAAATGTTATCAGTAGCACAAGAGTCCTTAAATCAGCACCACTAGCTAACATTAGCTACCATAAGCTAAGGGCCATGCCAGACCAATACGGCTGTAGCAACAGAGTACGCTGAATTGGAAAGAAAATCTTTTGTTGCTAATTAATTCAACTTTTCATTTGAAAGAGGAAGAAGCAGTTATGTATTTTTTCACAAAGCATCCTCAAATAAACAGAACTAGCTAATGTTAGCTACCATAAGGTCATGGTCATAAGACTGGAGTGTGCTGTCATTTATAAACTCAGCTTTTCATTTGCAAGAGGAAGAATGTGTCATTTCTTCTTTTAAAGGTCATATATTCATACTTCAAAGAGTCCTAAAATCAGCACTTCTAGCTAACGTTAGCCACCATAAGCTGCTGCTCACACCAAGTAAGACAGTAGCTGCAAAACCTCTGAGTGTACTGAATCCAGCAAGGTTGTGTTTTATTGCTAATGAATTAAACTTTTCATTTATAAGAAGAAGAATGTGTTACTTATTCTTTCAAAGGTCACATAGCTTTCTCAAATAAGCACTACTAGCTAATGTTAGCCACCATGAGCTACTGGTTATATCAAACTAATAAGGCTGTGGCAGTAACACCCTACAGTGTGCTGAAATTAGAAGGTACAACTTTTGTTACAGATGAATTCAGCTTCTGCAAGAGAAACAATCTGTTATTTCCTCTTTTATAAAGTGTAGTCTTACATTAAGCTGGTGATGTGACGCCTTTATAAAAAGCAAAATGTTTATAACATCACTCTGTCAGCTTGCAGTTTTGCAAACGCATCTGATCAGCAAACGGCTCAAGCACCCGTGTTGGAGAGGAACCTGAAAATAACAGTCACTATCTGTGTGCTACATGTGTCACTCAGTCTGCCGCTCAGCCCAACATGACAGTGGTCTGAAACTTACACACGGCGAAGAGGAAGAGACGGAGGGCAGGCGTGAAAGTCTCAGGCCTGGGTATTTGAGAGACGCAGCTGTGAAATTTAACATGTCCTATCCAGTTCAGTAAGGGGCTTTACTTAGACCAGGCGCGGCCGCGGGACACGTGATTGGCAGCCGAGCTCGGCAGGGCGATAAGGAAGTATCTGTGAGGCGAGAGGGTGGGAGCGCCGAGGAGGTGAATGCAGGGAGTGTGTGTTGACATAGTGTGCGTTTGGCCTACTTACACTCTCTGACCAATGGCGTTAAAGACAGAGAGAGCCACACATGAGAGCCCGGGCCGTGATGAATGAAGCTTCACGGTCAGCGCTGCGGTTTGAGACGCGGAGAAGGGAGTGAAATTATGGACTATGGCGATAAGATTGACGTGAAAATATTTAATGGGGGTGTTTATTTGGAGAGGATCTTGGCAGTGAGCGTCTTTCATTTGCCGTTTTACTCAGTAAACACTTTTCAGCATGGAAGAGAATCCCTGAGGTCAGTGTGTAAAGGTTTGTCCGTCCGTCCACGAATGTGTGTGTGTGTGTGTGTGTGTGTGTGTGTGTGTGAGTCCATGTGGATGTCCGTGCACCCGTGCTGCACCGGGTAATTACATATAATCATCCAAGATGTTTATACTGTACAAATAGCATAACTATGCTGACTGAGTGGCTGTGTGGGACGGGTATGGCTGGCGTTGTGAATGAGCCCGGCCGCTCCGTGATTACCCGGGCGCAGGGCCAGGTCAGATTGTTATGTAGCTCGACACAGGGCCTGCTAACACTCTTTATGACCACCATATCCATACCGCATTATACAACATATCATAAAGACATATTGTATAATGTTGTCATCATGCCTCATGGCCCTGCTAACCCATATAGAGAAGACTGAGAAAAAAACTTAACCGTTGCCTCCAGTAGTAAAAGTTTTATGTGTAATGTATAAACTATGCATGCATGCACTTTTTGCATTTTTCTCATAAAATATAACCTGAAAATCAAAAATAGATATTCTCCCTCTGTCCTGTAGTCCTATTTATCCATCTAGATCTGCGACTCTCTGCCTTTTTTGCACCGGCGCCATGGTTTGAATCATGAGAGAGCGCAGACACGAGCTCCCCTGAAAGCCTCCTTTGAGACATTAAGGTGGAGCTCTAAAAGTTTTTATTTTATTTTCTGCGCATTAGAGGGATTGTGCACCCAAACATGAAAATTCAGTCATTATCTACTCGCCCTCGTGTTGATCGAAACGTAAAAAAAACCAGAAAAAACCCATAAAACTCGTCCATACTGCTCGTCTGGTGTAATCCAAGTCTCCTAAAGCCCTGACATACCGTTTGCACACCGTCACACCACACACACGCACACACACACACACACACAGTTCAGACAGTGTGCATGAACGTGTTTCCAAGAAAAGGATTTCACCTGTGTCCCACACACAAACTCAGCTGTGCTGCTCTGTGATGTTGAAACGGTCTTTCCATTGATATAAGATACACAGCTAATAATACAGTGACAACGAAGATATGATCGAACAAACACAACTTGCTCACAACAAGGTCTGCTGAGGATGATGAGGACAGAGAAAACAAGCTGTGTGCCATCTGGTTTCATTATACTGGAGAGAAGACAGACGTCTACAAAACTCTGCAGCTCACACTAAAACTATTCAATCAAGTGCAGATCTCCTCCAGGCAAACCAAAAATAAATAAATTAATTTAAAAAATAAATAAAAAAAATTGGATGCAACTCTTGTATAATCACCAACATTATGTTTGATTTGGTCATAAATAGTTTATGAATTCTTGAGTTTTGTGAGGCCACAGTGACCTTTTAACACCAAACTATAAGCAGTTTATTTGATGAAATTTGTTTCTGAGATATTACAATCATACGAATGGGATGGATGTGAGGTTACTGTGACCTTTGACCTCTGACCACCAAGATCTAATCAGTTCATTCTAGAGTCCAAGCCAAAGTTTTTTTAAAAGAAATTCCCCCAAAGGATTCTTGACGTAACGCACTCACGAGAACTGGGCGGACATGAGGTCACAATGACCTTGACCTTTGACCACCAAAATAAGAGGAAACATTTAGAGCTGCAGTGATTAATCAATTATTAAATTAATCAGCAACTTTTTTGATAACTGATTAAGAAAAAACATCATAATTCCAGCTTGTTAACAGATTCTTCACTCCTTTATGACAGCAAACTGAATATCTTTGTGGACAAAACAAGACATTTGAGGACGTCGTTTTGGGCTTTGAGGACACTGATCGACATTTTTCATCATTTACTAACATTTTATAAACCAAAAAACTAATTGATTAATAACTGACAGATTAAATAACAATAAAAATAATCATTATTTGCAGCCCTAATAACAATCTATCTGATAAATGGAACAACAGATACGAGGAAAAATACGGTTTGACTGTCATATACGTCACTTTTAAATAAAAGATGTAAACATTTAATAAAATGTCTATATATCTGTTTTTATATGGGAATAGTAGCGACCAGAGGACGGAAGTGTGTTCTTTGTTAAAGCAACGTGAATTCTTGTTCTCTGACAAACTTCAACCATTAAACTGTTTTTTCTAATTAGTCCAGTGACATTTTTCAGACTAATTCAGTTATTTTTTTATTAAATCAGACTTCGATGCACACCTGCCAAACAATAATTGTTAAATCTCATTTTTTAAAATAATGCAGACTAGACTGTACAGTATGTTGGTGTCATTGTATGACTCATTTTTTTTATTTCCTTGATAATTAGCGCCTGCTGTATCATTTCCTGGCTGAGGTTTTATGTTTTCTATTATTTCTATTTAATCAGTGTTGTTCTCTGATTAAATAAATGGTTCTTGGAAAGCTTTTGGACATGTAATTTTTCTTTTTTTTTAAATTTGAGCCTTGTTTTTAGGTTCACGAGCAGCGTGATTTCATTCTCTAAATGGATGCAGGAGGTGAGGTCACAGTGACCTTTGACCTCCAAAATCAAATCAGTTCATCCTTGAGTCCAGCTGGTCATTTGTGCCAAATCTGAGTAAGAACGGGACGACAGAAAATGTGACGCCTCCAGCCGCGACTGTCACCTGCATGGAGCCATAAAAAGAGTTTTTTAAAAATTAGTCCAGTCACATTTTTCAAAATTCACCTGCCAAATAATAATCATGTTAAATCACAGACTTTACAGTTTGTTGGTGTCATTGTCTGACTCTTATTTTGTATTTCCTTGTTAATTAGAGCCTGCTGTAGCGTTTTCTGGCTGAAACGTTATGTTTTCTATTATTTCTATTTAATCATTGTTGTTCTCTGATTAAATAAACGGTACTTGGAAAAGTTCTGGACCCGTGATTCTTTTGTCTGAACATTGTTTTGTAGTTACACAAGCAGCGTGGTTCTAGGAAGGGCGATGTTGGTCTGTCAGTCCATGACTGCGGTCCAGACAGAAATATTTCTCAGACTATTGGATGGATTACCGAGGAATTTAATGTTAATGTTTCCCAGAGGATGACTTTGGTCATGCCCCGACTTTTCCTGCAGTGCCACCATGAGGTTGACATTTTTGGTTTTAGTGGAAAGTTTTTAAAAACTATTTGATGGATTGTACTTCAACTCGCTGCAGACGTTTATGGTCCCCTCAGTTGTAACTTTAGTCCTCACTTAAAGGTCCATGTTTCTACAGACGCTCAAACCAAGACTCTGACTCCAGATGCAGCCTTTCACCTTGTTCTTTTTTGAGTTTTGCGTTCACTGTAGGTTCTCCTGCACGCTTGGAAGTGAAGGAAGAGACAAGGTGTTTGCACTCTGCAAATTCTACACACTGGTCATTTAATTTTTCATATAAAGGTGTCATCAGATAAACATTTTAATTGTGCAATACATTAGTTTATGACCAGACTGAAGACAGGCATGCATCGCTGTTTCTTACTTCCTGTCTCAAAAACTAATAAAAGGTAGCATCCTGTTATTTACTGACTTTCCATCAGAAACTGAATGCTGCATTCACTTGCTCCTCGGATGGTCCCATTTTCCGAGTTGGGAAGTCGTTCTTCCCTCTCTGGTGTGTTCATGAGCTTATAGGGTCGTGATGCTGCACCAGTACATTCACTTTAACCACTGAAATATTGCTTTGACTGACATATTATCAGAATTTATGTTAATAAATAACTTTTTAAACTAATTTACATGGACAGCAACTAGTGGTCACAACCTAAGACCATTTTACAAATTACATGTTAGCAAAAAATTGATACGCAATAGGCGAACTGATCAAAAGTTATCAACCAAACATTGTCCTCCCCCACGTTTCTGTATATGTGATGCAACAGACAACAACTTGGCAAGTCATGTGACAAAACTTTCCCTGACGCTCTGAGTTGTTGTTCCAACTTGAAGGGGGGATCATGGGAAATTTCCCAATCAGGAACTAATTTTTTAGTTTATTCCAACACCACATAAATGCAGGATCAGTGCAGCCTGATTATCATTTATGTCTATAATCTTTCTGCGTGCTGATGTTATGCATCACTTGATATCTATAAGGCTTTATGAACGCTCATTAGCAGCCTACATCTGCAGAGACAAGAGGTGGAGGCGTCTCAGGCTCTCAGAGGTGGAGAGTTCAGAGTGCCTTTGAGGTCTGACCTGCATCTGGCAGAAAGTTAAAGAGGGTTAGGGGTCATCGAGTCCCGGATGTGGTGCTGCTAAGGCCATGTGTATCTCTGTATGTGTGTGTGTGTGTGTGTGTGTGTGTGTGTGTGTGTGTGGAGGAAGGGGAGTGTTGTTTAGTACTTTGGTCTAGTTGCACTGCCCTTACTCATGTCCATATTTCATATCTGTGGCTTTCAAACAAAAGCCGTATGTTGATACAATCTGCTGGCCAGCCAGAGGAAATGAGTGTTTGTGTGTTCACTAATGATGTTTCTTTTTCTCTTTCTAATGCGATCCAGTTTTTTCCACTGAGCTCATTAGATCGCCCTGTTTCATTTCTCAACATAACCACACATCTATTCTTCTGCGGGTCGACAGTTTCATCATACTCGCGTGATGATGAAAGTAAGAAACACTGTGGGTGAAGTCAAGTCATGTCCTATGATTCAGCATGAGTCTTGCGTTTGTTATTGTGAACAGATGATGTTACCAGCAGTCTGTAGGTGAGGCTGTGTGCTCTTTTGTTTAACTAAAACTCCTGCTCACAGTGATTTCACAAGGCCATCACTATCACTGTCATTCTCCACCGCAGTGTGAAAAATTATCTAGATACAGAAAGTCATACTGCAGCACCAGGATACGTTTATTGGGGCACTGGAGAACATTTTACTTACTTGTAGCTCCTGTGGTGTTTGTCAGCCTCATATATTCGTCTTTTGTTGTCCATGTTGATTGCTGACTGGAGGGGAAACGTCAAGAACAACAGCATCAATTTTGACCAAGAATTGTGAGCTCCAATGCTGCAAAATCTGTTGTTTTTCCTGGATCTGGTGATGTCACAGGTGTTCAGGAAGAACTACAGGCTATTTCAGCTTGGATTGTTGGTGTCTGCCACCGGTTAGCCAGAGGATGTGTTAGATTTCAGCTGGTATTTTTGTCATCTGACACTATGTTTTGGCTTATCTGACTGACCACATGCACACTGCGGGTATAAGTTCTGCCACCGTCCATGATCTACATTTTCAGGTCCCTGGGAAACAAGAGAAAACCTTCTAGTTGCAACCCACAGACTAAAGATAACAAATTAGTGCCTGGGATGCTAATGGCACAAACATATACAAGCTAACAGCTGTTAGCTACTCTACTCTCAAGTTTTAACTCAGCACCATTTTGCAGCAGCACTGTTGCTGCATCCTGGGCTTGCTTGCATGCAATGCATCCTGGTACATGTAGGCATTTCCAGCACAGCTCTGTGAAGAGAAGCACTCAGCATTCTTGGTCAATAAAGCAGCACTGAGGAATCTGTTGCTTCAATCAACTACATTTACCATCAACACTGACTGGACATCCACATGTAAAGTTGAGGTTTAAGGCTTTCATTATTTCAATTTTGTGTATATTTACTTGTGTTAGATAAAATAAGATAAACTTTATGGATCCCACACCAGGGAAATTCATGTTACAGCAGCTCAGAAAGAATAGCTAGAAAAAATATATTGTTGCGGCCTAAAATGCCTGAATTTACAGCAAATTTTCTAAAAAACTGTAATGCATGTTGCAATGTTTTTAGGTGATTTTTGCAATGAAGTTGCAGGAACAAAAAGCCGTGAGATTATGAAAATTCTAACAAAATATGCTCTTTTTTTGCAAATGAAGACGTGAACCTGGTAGTTATTCCACAAAGAAGCAAAAATCTTTTTGGAGCTCCATCAATTTCAGCAACAAACTTTGCGTTGTTTTCACTATCTGTGAGAAAATAAAAAATGAAAAATACAAAAAAATAATAAAACATTGAGTCGGTTCATTGCAATGGGGGATTGCTATGATTGGTGGAACTTCAGGAAGCTGTGATGGTTGATCAAATTTCCAAAAAAGTTTCACTGAATGTAAAAAAATTGCAAGGTTGTGCAGAATTCATGGCGATTGGTTGAGTTTTGATCAACTAACAACTTCCTGTAGGGACTGGCTCGTGCAACCCCACTTCAAATAATCTGAACTATCCCTTTAATTTGACTTTTGTAATTGAATATCATCTGTCATGGCCATTAAAAACCCATTCAGCCTTCACAACATCTGTTTGCGTGTGTCCATGTGCAGGACAGGCAATCCCCTGGTGGCCTCACATACCGGAGGTCTCGACTGTGTTTGTACGCTGACGGAACTGATATTTGGCAGCTTCCCGGCCGTGTTCACAGAGCCGCTGTTAGGAATTTTACTGTACGGATCTCAGAGCCGCCTACACCACCACCCCCTCCAGGCGGACGCAGGTCCTGGAGCTGCAGCAGCCGGCCGGTCCACCCATCAATGCCTCCTTTAAGGGTCAGTGGAGCAGGGCTGCAGCACAGACCACCTTTATCTAGCACTCTCAGGACACTCATTCATACAGCAGAGAGGGGGAGCTATCTGCAGCAACACACACACACACACACACACACACACACACACACACACACACACACACACACACACACACACTGAGCAAAGCCTGTGTGTACTTGCTTAGTCAAACACCATCGGGGAGCGAGAAAACACACCTCCTGCGCTCATTTGCAGACTCCGTATGTGCATCTGTGTGTGTTTTGCATCTGGGACTATGCATACACACACCTCTGTTTACTGTAAATAAAGATAGATTTCATTTTATAAACAAACTGGTGTTTATTTGAATGATCAATCTGAAACTCGTGCCTGTGTGCAGCCATTCAGCGGTTTGGTTTTTTTGGTGAGCGCCATGTGGCTGACGGCATTGGCCGTTTCCCATGAAGTTTACCCGGCAACAGTCTGATTTCTCAATGGTGCATTTCACTCCAATAATAAAGAAATTCAAAGGATGACTCATAACCAAACCTGCACATATTCTCTGTTGAGTTTATTTGGGTTGGACACACACACACACACACACACACACACACACACACACACACACGCACACACACACACACACTCATACCTCTGTTATTACTGTAGCGAGTGGAACTAACCTTAATAATCTCTTATTTAAAAAGTTGAGTCACTTTATAAACACACAGACAGAACGGCCTCAAATCACCCCGCGTCCAAACAAAACAGGAAAGTGGATGTTACGAATCAGGAAAAAATGTGTCCTAAAACAAAGGAAAGTGGGTTTTGGGATTTTTTGTAATTGTGTTCACTCATTCATGAACTGTCCTTCTTGAGTCACATTAAATTGGCTCAAAATAGGCCTTATTCCAGCTGCCAGGGGGAACAGCTTGACATTATTATTATCATGTGTTTAGCTATACAGGTTCCTGGGCGCATGATTGAATGATTGAATTTTCTGTCTGACTTTTAATATATCACTTCATTAAGTTTTAATATTCTTCAGATGAGAAAGTAACCATTTAGATTTATAATATGTGGTCAGTTTAGCCAAATGATGCTCATTAGGAAATGTGCTCCACATTTTTGTCCCAGACGCAGTATTTTTGTGTCCCGGATGATAATTTTATTGTCCCCAGGACAACTGAATGTCCTTAATTTCAAGCACTGCCACAGAGTCTATCAAGAGTTTTCAGACTTTTCAGACTGTCATTACTTATTTACAACTATTTACTATAGGCAAGGCAAGGCAAGGCAATTTTATTTCTATAGCATACCATTCATACACAAGGCAATTCAAGGTGTTTTACAGAACTTGAAAATGCATTAAAATAGAAACATTAAAAGAACATTAAAATTGTGTGTTGTCTATACACAAACAATTTCCCAGACTTTGCCTACAGGGTTTCTGTAGGTTACATCAAGTTAAATTTAAAACTTTTTAAAACCATTTTGAATGTAGTTTTAGACATATTTCATGTCCATACTGGCCAAAAAGGTTGCGTTAGTTTGTACTGATGTGATGTTGGTTTCATTTTATTTATTTAATGTTTATTTGTAAAAGGACAAGTATATAGCATAAACCAATGCCTCACACTATAGCATTTATAGCTTAAACTAATTTGCAACGCCCGTCCCTCGCTCAGCCTTTTTAAGACCTGTCAAAATCATATTTATGACATTTACAGAAACCCTGGTCTGTTATTGTTCTTTTTTAATCAGGCCTATTTTATATTTTCTCTTAATTGTATTTTTATTGTATATTATTTGAAATGACCAGAATCCTTATTTTATTTTATGTATGCACAAAGAGAGAAACACACTCTCTTGTGTTGTTCTTTGACATAACTAAGCAGACGTGTAAATAAAAAATAGACAAATTAATGCAAGGGACAAATCATAAGTATATTTTCTATTTTCTAAGGGGTCCTTCACTTAGAGAAAATGAAGAACCTCTGCCTTTTTCTACCATGATTTAAGATGCTAAACTCTAACGAAAACATACTTTCACTCCCACTGACTGCGCTGTTACTCAATTCAAAAAAAATAACAAGTTCTGAAAATTGAATACAGGTCTAAACCAGAAACCAGCTCCACCTGATTAGCGAGTTCAAACGCGACGTGACAGCAACAAATTCTACATGTCGTAACGTTAACTGATGGCAATAATGAACATAATGACAGATGGTGAGTCATTAGGCCCGAAGTGTTTAGACTGCTTGACCTGAATCACAATCTGCCTCTCTGATTCCCATGTGTGTGTCACTATTGAACAATACATCAGTTATTTACCCAGAACCAGACCTTATGCAACATTCATTTCCAAGAGAGACTGTTTTGGAAACTCCTTAACCCCATTTACTGACAGCGAGGTCTGCACAAAGTCACAAGCGTCTCATCAGCGAAACTCGACCAGAGTGGCACGATGATAACTGTTTTCCTCTCACAGTTATGTGAGCAAGATTTACAATATTAGTGCAGTATTTTCAGTTTAAGCATTCCCCTCCTTCCACTGAGTAACCTTCCAGTCACATTTCTCTAATTGACTGTTAGCTAAACCCTCTTTATACAGCTGATACGCCTGCTAAGTTTTCCATTCTTGCACAGTAAACTGATAACAGAGGCAGATTTACCAATGGAAAGTCCATTAATTGTTTAAACAAGGGTTTATTCATTTTGGTTAGAGAGGAAATGTCAACTAGGAGACTTTATTAGCTGTAGGTAGCTGATTAAAGTAACGTCAGCTCCTTGAGTTGGAAACACTGTTTGACTCTTGAAAGCTGCAGTAGGTAGAAAGCCTAAAAACGGTTGACTGTTGAGTCTCGTCTCCAGGACATGAGTTAGGTTTCGTTTTCTCTGCTCTTAGCCCCTCTTACTATACGAGCAAAACACGCTTCATGCACACACGCGACTGTTTACTGAGGTAATCATGAGCGAACACAGACCAACAGACATCAGCTGTGTGTAATAAAGCAGATATCTGAAAGTAAAAGCAGTGGCAGAGGAGGTTTCAAAACACTGAGATTTAGTTTGAAGAAGCAGACTTTAAGAAACATATTTCTCTTTGCTCTCCTGAGCTGAGTATCACAACACTCGCTTGTTGGAGGAGGAGAGAAGGAGGCTCGTCATGAGTTGGCCACCGCTCGGCAAGACCACATGTCGTACTCGCTTTTGGAGTTAAGTTTAAAAAACAAATGCTGAGCTCTTATCCGGCCAGTCCGTGGTTCTGTGATTTCTCCGTGGATTGCTGCTGCAGCGTATTGAAATGCAGGAATGATAATAAATCCTCTTTTTATTCCCAAACGTTTGAAACATACACTCTGAGCTCCCCCTCCTGCCAATAAAGGAGTTGGATTTTTTTTCCCTCCTGATTCTCCACTCTGCCACCAACCCTCTCCTGCAGAGCTCCCCAGCTCTGAGCAGCTGTCCGCCGCCTCTGTGTCTCAGCTCCTCCTGGTCCTCTTGGCCCTCAACAAAAGCCCTGCGACAGACATGAATGAACTCAACCGAAGGTGAAGTCAAAAATAAGTAAGCACACTTTCAACATGTAGAGAAATGCAAAGCTTTATAGCTCTAGTTATGGTTGCTCGGCTATGATTGGACAGTTGCTGTTTGGAGGCTTAGCAAAGGGTCAGTTAAATAAAGAACAGGACAGGGCTGCTAACTTACTAGTTAGCCATACTGCATCTTTCATCAGAGTAGATAAGCAAACATTTTACTCTATTCTCGACTCTTGTTTCAGTTTTGGAAAGATTGAAAAAGACATACTTTTAAGTCTTTACAAACAAAGTACAGATCTGAATAGAGCCCAGTGCCCTGTGCTGCAACATCTGGAGAAATCCAGAGGCTGACAGACCTGCCATGCCTATGATTGGACAATAAGCGTGCGGGGGGTTTAGTGAACGGTCACATCCAGCTGGAGGCATTCACAGCCATATATCACTGCAATAATACTGATGGGAGAGCACATCATACCCTCCTCGCCTTCTTCATATCCACACAGAAATCCCTGAGGACTCCGGCTCTCCAGAGGAAATGAGAGGTTTGAGATCTCTCCGCTGATAAAGTGGCAGACTTGTCACTGTGTGTTTACACAGCGCCACGTTTCTGCTGCTTCCCAGCTCAGACGACCGGGGCAGAACTTCCAATTTAAGTCCTCCTCTGCTGCTGTTTATTAGAGGAGCGTTAGATAAACTGTTTATGAAAAAAAAAGATGTTTTCTTTTTTTCATGCCCAGAGAAGTGTATGAAGTCATTCATTACTGGTCAGAGTGTTTGAGCCACTCTCTGGGCTCCGCTACATTAATTCCTTGTCAAACATCTTGGCATGTGAATTCATATTCATCGAAGTAGTTTCCAGCTCTGAGGTCGACATTTACTGATGGGTTATTTTACTCTCTCGTAAAAGTCTTTCCAGAAGAAATGAGGCTGTCAGAGAAACTGAGGCCAAGAGGCAAAATGTGTGAAGACTTTGTGTTAGAGACATAAACCACAGGAGACAACCACAGCTGCGTTAATAGCCAAAATCATTCTCACCTTTTTCAGCTTCATGTCAGACTCATTTCATAATACAGATGTGTGAAAACTTTTATTTATTTTACAACAGTTGACAGAACTTTCTTGATCTTGTAATGTCCTTCTTGTGAAGTTATACTAAGACTGATACTGTGAATTTATGTTATCATGAGAAAAAACTATCAGCCAGTAACAATAACTTCCTTCCTCACTCCCTGACAGATCAGATGAAGCCCGTGTTTTCCCAGAAGTTAGAGCAGCTATCAAGGAATGGCTAGACGGAAATGCATAGATTTATTCTCTGAAGTCTGCTGGAAACTGTCCGACTGGACTGCAGCTTTTTGTCACCACTTCCTGCTATGTCCGTCTGATCTCGTCTACTTTCCAGGTGAGTTCAACTTTAGAAGGTGATAATATGACAGCGTTTTTTTTTTTTTTTGTTGTTGTTTTTTTTAACTTTTTCTGCTGCCCTCAAGTGGCAAAAAAAAATCAATCAGTGCAGCTTTAATTTACAAAATGCTTTGCAAAAGTTAGTGCTAACAGATTACAGAAGTGATTATGCAGTCATGAAAAGGGTTTTAAGCAACTAATGACCTCAAAAGCTGACAATACAGGTTTCCTCTCTTGTGATGCACTTTCTAAGAATGGCTTCTACATTACAAGTCATGTCATTTTATCTATGAGGAGTTTTAGCTCCCCATCCTCCTAAAATGTTTTTTCAAAGGTTTTTTTTCCCCCTCCTGCCCAGCAATCAAATCCTGAGGGAAACATTCATAGACTTTACCAGGAATTAAAATGATGAAGCGATCATATCTGTATCAAGTGATCATAGAACGGCTGCCAAAAATCTGCCGTCAGAAGCTTTAAGCTAAAGATAAATGAGTCAGTGGTAGCCTGAAAGAAGGAGTAAATTATCCAACCATGTCTGTAGGGTAAACACAATAAAATCAAGTTTATTTGTAAAGTCACATGTAATTTCTCAGTGAGACTTAGTGGTTCATGACCCGGCCTAAGCTTTCTAGGAAAACAAGGGAAATCGCAGACAAAACTTTTGAACATAAGGAGAAAAGGAAAAAGCATAAAGAGGAAGTTCAGACACAGATGAAGCAGCTGGAGGTGCAACAGGAGCTGCTGGCTAGAAGAAGGCACTCACAAAAATGTCACAAAAAGTTGTAAACACAAGTGTAATCCAGTTTCTCTCCTGTCAGGACTTCACTGCTGCCCGGCTCCACTCCTGGTTACAACACTGACCCAGATTCTTACATAAAGATTAGCCTGTGTGTTCACATGCACATATGTAACATGATAAGAGACACAGGTGGTCACGTTGTTGCTCTGCATCAGGTTCAATACGACCGCAGGCCGACTTAGACCAACACAACAGGGCCTCACACACTTAAACTCACACACATGCTGCACTGTAGTTATTGACTCACTAATGCTATAAGCCTTTACTCTGCAAACAGAAACTGTACACATGATGAAATGTACACAGAGGATTCATGTGACCTGGAAACAGGAACAACTGATGTGCACTGTAAAAAATCATACAGGAATTTGATGGAATCAACTAATATTTTCTCATTAACTTAAAAAGAGTTTTATTAATTTTCAAACCGTCTCAATTTATTACTGATGCCTCTGTATCGATTGTCTGCAACCTGCGGCTCCAGAGCCACATGCAGTTTTTCTGCCCCTCTCCAGTGGCTCCATGTGGCTTTGATGGAAAAAAAAGAAAGTGAATAACAGTTCTTTCATTTTAATTCATCACTGTTGTAGGCCTAAAGTGATCCTGACTTTCTCCAGCTGTGACAACGTGTCTCTTATAGACAGAAAAATAAAAGTTTTAATATCAAAATCAAAATCAGGAATGCTTTATTGAGCCCCAGGAGGAAATTACTAACATTACAGATGCTCCCATTCAACAATAGAAAAATATATAAGCATAGAGAAATAGAAGTATGATAAAAATGTACATTTTACTACAATAGTGCAACAATAGTCTAACAGAAATGTAGCATTACTGTTCCCTCACACTCTACTTCCTTTACACGGTCAAATTCAATCAAAACCACAGCACTCTTCCAGTGAAACAGAGCAGCTGATCATCTTACTGTGAAAATACATTTTAAACAGTTTTAAAGTTTGTTCACAGATTCATCTCATGAGATTCTTAATAAGATGTTGACACCACTGTAATGTCCCATCCTCTCTGTCTCAGTCACTGCATAAACTATCAGGATGTCTTCTTGCAACAGTACCCTACAAATACAGCATTAATAGATTCAAAATGTAAAGATTCACTTCATATCATATTGCATCATGACAGGGCTGAATCAAATCATATGAAATTGTTAACTATATGCATCGTATTGTTAAATACGAATTGAATCGTGTCAGTCAGTAAGATAGACACCCCTGTATTAAAAGTAATATTCAACATAATACATGATAATAATAGTAAAAAGTAATACATCAATTCAATTACAAAGATTGGATTGTTGTAAGTTATAGTGAATGATCAGATATTTTACATTTTACTCACAATCTTGACAATTTAAATAAGTTATAGGGTATGAATAGACTTGGGGAGACAAAAAGGAGTTGTGTTGAGATCTAACAGACAAACACACAGACAAATACAAATTACATTCACTTTCCAAACACACACACAGCAGTATGAGATCCCCAGCAGTGAGACAGCATGTTAAAGCGTTTAAATTCCTCCCTCTTGCCCCTGGGTGCACACAGAGGAATCTCAGGCCCATCCAATAAAACAGAGTGTGTTTGTACGACTCCTGACCACTGAGGGCTGCTTTTCACATTACCAAATACTGTACATTCCTCCAAATGGTAAACACATCCCCGTCCCACACACACAAACACACGCTTACACAAGCTCAAGCACTGCTGTGTGTGTGTGTGTGTGTGCTTGTGTGTGTGTTGGCGCTCGGCACATAAATCTGGTGAGTCACAGATAGCTGATGTGATAACTGTGGTGGTGAGTGTGCAAATGAGTGTGTGCGAGCATGAGTGTGTGTGTCATTAGCGCCAAACTCCGCCCAGCTCACCTGAGGAGCCAGGTAGGGAACAGCTGGAACCGGGCAGCAACATCTGTCAGTCGCGTCAAACGCACATCTACTGTCTCTGCCCCGTCTGCGCGTGTGTTTCGGAGTGTTTGTGTGCGTAGAGGGTTTGTACGACTGTTTGTGCACCCATCAGTGTACCCGAGTGTTAACCTCTGACACGCCTCCGCCCCCTCACCCCCCCCTAGAGCCTCACAAGTGCAAGACCTCCAGGGGTCCCGGGGTTAAACTCATATCTGCCCTCAGCCGACGATACTCTTTATCAGCTGGAGCGTGTTTGGTTTCTGCTGGGAATGAGGCCACGAGCTCCCAGCAGCTGAACACTCAACTCTGAAGGAAATAGATGTGAATAAATCCCAAGAAAACTCAGATAAGACTCAAATAATTCCCTGAATCTGATAGTCAGTCAGTCATTTTCTCAGGTAAAATTTACTGGAACAAGTTTAAAAAAATAGTCTGTTCCTATTTTTGTTTTTTGTAACAATTTTTTATTGAATTTCAAGCAGAATTACCAAATGCAATTAATAAATATACATGAAACAATCAATGCATAACACAGAGAACAATAGAGAAGGTAGAGACGTAGATAGAAAAGAGGTTAGCAGTTACTTTAGCAAGGAGTAGAGCTATCAGTAAACTCTGGAAAGAAAACCACCTCAGTGCTGTATTCCCTGCTATCAAACTGTCTTCAGTCGGTCTGATTTTGGTCTCGCTGCTTTTGTCTTATTGCTGAGAAAACCATGCCACATCCATTTGAACGTAACAGATAGAAATAAAAAGAGCTGGGAAACAAATGTGGCATAAGGAAATAAAAGTCCTCTGAAATAAATAAAAGCAGTCTATTTATTTATTGAACCATATTGACCTGATATATTTATACTCTGGTGTAGTATTCCATACACTTCAAGGTAATAATGTGTGACGGATCCCGAACCTGATTTGAACCCAGACGTCACATTTGCAGAGTCTGCAACTGAGCCACTGTAAAAAAAAAAAAAAAAAAAAAAAAGCACTTGTGAGTCAATTGATTATCCAACCGGGCTGCTGCTTTTTGCAGAGGTATCATGGGAAGTAAATCTGTCTCCACGTATCACATGCTGGTTCACACAGTCAAGCTCTCTTATGGCTCGATCACGTCACTGTGCATTCAGCTGCTCTGTGAAAACAACACCGCATCCATTCAGTCTTTATCGGTGCATCAACAGTCAGGGGAACACATGGCTCTCCTCACAGTGCCGTGTTCATTCTCGATCATATTTCCCTCTCTGCAGGCAGGCAACTCTTCTTCCTATTGTGTCCCTGCAACGGGAACAAAACAGGTTCTATGTACTAGAAACAGTGTTGGGAGGGTTAATTAAAAAAATACTCTGCTAAAAATTACTAATAACCTGTTAGAAAAATGTAGTTAAGAACGTAATCCAAGTATCACAATACTGAAGTAATGTAACTTGATTACTTTCTGTTGCTTTTGTTGCCTCAATACCAAATATGGTGAAATTGCTTGGCTTAATGTAATGTTTACATTTAAAATACACTTTATCAAGTAAGTTATGCTATTTCCCCTTAACACTCAAACTTAAAGTTAAGTCATAAACTTAAGCTAATGTTAGCAGTGGGCCTGTGAAGCTAAAGTTAGTGTTTGGTCTGTGTAGCTAAAGTTAGCGTTTGGTCTGTGTAGCTAAAGTTAGCGTTTGGTCTGTGTAGCTAAAGTTAGTGGTTGGTCTGTGTAGCTAAAGTTAGCGTTGGTCTGGTCTGTGTAGCTAAAGTTAGTGTTTAGTCTGTGTAGCTAAAGTTAGCAGTTGGTCTGGTCTGTGTAGCTAAAGTTAGCGTTTGGTCTGTGAAGCTAAAGTTAGCGTTGGTCTGGTCTGTGTAGCTAAAGTTAGTGTTTGGTCTGTGAAGCTAAAGTTAGCATTTGGTCTGGTCTGTGTAGCTAAAGTTAGCGTTTGGTCTGTGAAGCTAAAGTTAGCGTTTGGTCTGTGTAGCTAAAGTTAGCGGTTGGTCTGCGTAACTAACGCACCATAACTAGTTAATGTAATGGAATAAAGTTACCTGTTTTATTGTATCCCAATAACATAATCCTGATCCATGCAATCTGTCACTCCTGTAGAAAATTAGTTCTTTAGGCCTCATGCAGAGCAGACTATGGTATTGTAAAGAACATTTTTAGAAAGGGCAGCAGGTTATTTATTTGATTTGCCCTTTTTAAATTAAAAATGAAGGGTTATTATAGCTCCATATAGAACCACTCACAAAACCAAAAAAAAACACTGGATAGTTCCCCAGAGAGACATTCAGAAACCAGTTTTGTACCACTGGTGTGACTTGTTTTCAGTAGTGCAGGTCCTAAAAAACTTGACTTTCACACAGGTCAGGAGCTATATGTGTTGAGGGCGGATGTCTTGCTATTTGCCACCCTACTGCCCATTATTTTTGACCAGTGTATGTATGCGTGTGTGCTTTTCAGGACTCTCAAACGACTATTTTTGTTGGTTTTGGTTGAGCGTTTGTGTGTGAGAGGGAGAGAACGTATGTTTGCCTTGTGTGGTTTTCCTCCGGCTGTGGAGGGCTCGCCTCAGCCTCCTTTACCATCATTACAGCCAGCAGTGCGTGAGGTACCCGGAGAGAAAGAGACATTCATGTTCAATTTACAGAGAAATCAATTTAATGAAATGACACTGTAGGAGCCATGTTGGCTAACTAGTTTGTGTCAACATGAACAGGCATGTTAATTTAGGTTGTTTGTGACTGAGACCACCTGTTAGACAATGTCAGATTGTTTGCTAAATGATATGGTAGTTAGGAATTTGCACAATAACTAGATACAAAAATATAGATAGAACATACTGCTAGCTGTATGCATTGTAAGCACTTCATAGCTCTCCTAGCCAGAAACTTGCTGTTGCATGAAATGCTAACATAATCATGGGGTTTAAAGGGATAGTTGGGATTTCTGATGAGTATGAGGTTCTTATCAATAGTCACTGTATTACCTCCAGTTGACATTTTGGAGAAGCAAAGAGGAGTATCGGTACTGAAGCTCAGCATTTAACTGTTATGGACAGTGTCAGCAGCAAAAGGTATTTTATTTTGCCAAACAAACTCCATTGGTGAAATCTGTAACTTTACTTTTTAGAACATGAGAGCTGCCTGCCGATTGCTGCCACGATCTGTTAGCTTGTTTGTGTTATTTTGTGACTTCGGTGAATCCAAATTGACCTTTTAAAGCACAGAAGTCACACAATAACACAAATAAACTAACAGATTGAGGCAGCAGTAGATCAGAAACTACTGTGTTCCGCAAAGTAAAATGGTTAATTTCGCCAGTGGAGTGTTTTGCTTATATAATTGCATTTTCCCATTAGAAAAACCTGTCTGATGGTAAAGTAAAGAAGTGGAAATATTCTGAATATAGTGTACGCTTAAGCTGATATTGTTTGTTTTAAGTGGGCCTTTTTTAGGTGGCTACTATACGCTATGCTGCTGACTCTCAGCAAACAGGAGACACATCGACCACCGTCTACTGCAGATAATACACTATCAATAAGTACCTCATAAAACCTCACTTCAAATAATTACAACTATCCCTTTAAAATGTTAATACGAAGTCACGTGTTGTCTAAGCTTGCTAGTTTCATGCTACAACTAATTTCCGGAAACACGAGTTCGACAAAATTAGACTGAAGGCAGCAACTAACATCTTTAAAAGGATGCACACACGCTCATGCAGACAGACTGCAGCTGCTTCTCAGTTTCTTTTTCTAACTTGCTTTTTATTTATCTCTAATTTATGCATATTCGGTTCTTAACCTCAGTGATGGTGCCAGATGTGGTTTCTTGATTTCAGGCCTCTGTGCTCCAATAATCAGATAAAACATGACATTATATTAGAAGCTACTATATCGCTTTGGCAACACAAACAACAACAAAGGCAGATGAAACTGATGGTTGAAGCTGAAATGCATTGACTCTTGAAGATTTTCTTGCTTTGAGTTGTGTTTCGGTGTAAATGTCGGGTGGCAATAAAAAGGTAAGAGAGTGAGAGAGACTGAGGGGGAGAGGTGTAGGGTGACTGAGGTGACAGTCCCTCCCAGCAGGTGGGAAAGAGGCCTGGTGTGTTTGTGCGTGTGTGTGTTCAGGGTCAGGGAGGTCAGTCAGTGGCTGCCTGGATTCTTTCATGCTAGTATTTAGCTACGCTGCTGCAGACCCTGTGTTTTTAACCATGACAGCTGCTAATCTCTCGTCCCGACGGCCCTCTGACAACCTGACTTACTGGAAATAGAGGTGTTTGTGGGTACGCTTGTGTGTGTGTGTGTGTGTGAAATTTTGTCCCTCAAACGTACACGCCAGAACTTGAACTAAGTGTAAGCTGACACAGCAAAGTCCTCTTCATTAGCGTGAGGTTATATTTGCTTTTCCCTCAGGATAGCTGAGGATAAGACACATGATCTATGTGAACTAATGTCAACAACAGGATAAATACACAGAACAGATGCAGACGTCTTACATCATACTCGCTCTTCTAAAACTGCAGCTACACTCCCAGAAACTCAAGGCTTCCTCTTTTTAGCCTTCTGGTTAAGCGTGGAGGAGGCCATGATGTTTACCTTTTCAGAATTTGAAGCATTTTAACAGAAACTGTTAAATTAATTAAGGGATTTTGTATTTGTCCCACAGAGTTATATCAGTTCATATATCCATATCATTCAGGGAGATAAAAAAAACGAAAAGTAAATTATCTCAACAAAAGATCAGTGATTAGTAAAACTTTCAAAACTCAACATTCAAAAATCAATTGCAGTCCATTGCCTTGAACTTTTGAGTTTTTTCAACTTTCTGTTTTTACGTTGTGTCGCACACGAGTATTGCACTGAATAGAATGATCTAAACGTGGCAGTAAAAAGTAATAAATTGTTTTATTATCAAATCTTGAAACATTTTTCCAAATACATGTCTTTTATTCATGAAACTTTGCCCAAAATGTGTCCAGGACAGATCATTAAATTATATGCATTAGAGCATCATCTCGTGCTGCATTCACTTGCATTTGGACTTCAGAGTTTCTTGTAAATATCCATTCAAATTTCCATCTGTCCAAAACTGGGGTGGTAAGGCATCTTTTAGACCCTCTAGATCCGCCCCTGTCCTTATATCTGGCATTA